>NW_024472430.1:0-8413 GCF_017654505.1 Polyodon spathula | reverse complement strand
AGGTTACATTCCAGAACGTCTAATGGCTTAGCGATGTAGTGGATCTGTACATATTTGGCTAGCGCAGATGTGACTTCTGCTGGTTTCAATGAGTATATTATCACAGATACCCACAAATACTGAGTAAAACCTCACAAACTAATTTACAGATAAAGTTTTACTAACCTTTAATGATTTTGAGTTTTTTTGAAAATGTAAAATATAATAAGTGCACTGTCATACATTATGAGATCTGATGCTATTACCTTACACAGACAGTAGTGTCTGCACCTGCCTTATGAGCAGTGGCTGGTAGGAATTAGATTCCTTTAACTGACTTCCTAGAAAATCAATAGGAGCCAAGTTTTTACCAAACTTTATAATTCCTTATCCATACAGAATCATCCAAAATATTCCAACTGTGAAAACATAAAAAAAAGGATCAGCCTGGTACTCAGTGACTCTAGTGTTAAAAAATGAAATAACATTGGGCTAAGGGTTCTACTGAAACATTTTCCATATGTTCCCAAAGAGGCTGATCTTTTTTGTTTGCCGAGAGTAGTCATCATTATCCCTTTTATCTTTCAGCTCTAACACAACAATAAAAAGGTCTGCACCTCAGATGATGTGTTCTATTCAAACAGTCCCAGGCCTCAGATTAAATCATAATCCACTTGCAATGTCATTCCTGAATCTATGTAATGAAGTATGATTTGCAAAGAACAAACAAGACAGTTTTGCATCTTCTCTGGTGGCAGAAGTTACGCATCTTGCCCAGGCATGGAGAAATAAGATCTAAGTCTGCTACGAATCCTTATTAAAAGTAAGTGAAATTTCATGGGTATTAGTAAAGGCATGAAATATAAGCACAGGCACAGAAGGAAGAACTCTCTGTTATATCTCAATCTTAAATAAAAGAGGATAGTATTATTTCATAATAGTTGGCTTGAATAATAAAGATCAGGCACCTCCTTAGCTCACATGTTCCAATAGGCTATAATGCAGTTTGGTTAAGCGGTGCTTATAAAGCTGTTGATTGTTTGAATTAAAAAATGTGAAGAATAATAAAGAAACACATGTAGGCAAGCCTTTATGATGATCAGCCGCTTGATTATTCTAAAGTTGAATTTAACTTTTCTTGGGCAGATGAAGGCACAATCAATTGTTGATTTGTAATCTTAAATCTTTGCACAGTTTTTCAGTTATCTGTGACTGCTTTCTCCTCATAATCTGAGCAACAAGAACAAGAGAAATTAAGATAAAGAACAAACGACTGCGCAAATCTCCAAATTTAATAATATATTGTTCCTTCTGTTCTTATAGATACACAGATGCTCCCGGTGCTTAGCCATACAACAAAGAGAGCTATTGACAAATTATACATAAGATAAAGGTTCTTTCTTATCTACAGGTTTACTGGGAAGGAATATCTGATTAAACAAAGATTGATAAGGCTCTTAACCCTGTATCTAGATCATCAAATTGAAGCAAGCACAAAGAAACTATTCTCTCTTTTCTAACTTAAACTGACAATCACCAAGCTGTGCAATCATACTACTCTGGAATGGAGAAAAACATAATCTATGTATTTATTTATTACTTTGAACCCATCTAGTGTCTCTCTCCAGTTCCCCTTTACCTTGCAGTAGGTTGTGTTGAGGGCTTTGAGATAGAGACCACTTGGTAACTTATTTTAGATATTTTTTTTTTTTTTTTTTGTAAAATCTTTGATTCCTAAAATAATTAGATGAACAATAGATTCGGGAAGAGTGTGGAAATTTTACTGTCACAAAAAAGTTATATAAATATAAAGGAGGTTCCAGAATCAGGAAAGTTTATTAAAGAATACAACTTGCTCAAATGTTAAAAGTTTTGAGCTTTTTGTGGATTTATGTGTGAAATTTCAAGATAAACTATTTACGTTTTGGTCACAGCACTTTGTAATTCTCCTGCAAAGTACTAAAGTGAGCAACAAATCATCCATTAATCCTATCACAGTTTGCAGTTTTGGAAATGTGACACGCTGAGGTATTAAAACACATGCAAACTGCAGACGTGACGTCTTCAGAGGACTGAATATATATATATTATACTATATATCTATATATATATATATATATATATATATATATATATATATATAATACAGCAATTCCTCGTTTTAAAATTGTGAAGATTACGTTCTAAGTGATGGGTCATTTGCAATGTCCAGAAACACCAGGGTCATTTTGACGTTCCGGTTGTTTTTTAATGGATTACATACTCATATTGAGCCTGTTTCTGAATCACAACTCTCTTTAAATCTTGGCATGTTTACCTGTTATTGTGTGGTATATCTTTTGTGGTTGTACTATTTAAACATAACAACATGTTTTAATGTTCAGAGACTGTTTGAAATGTCTTACTCTAGTCACTTACATGCCTTTAACAATAATACTTCCCATAATGTTTCATGTCTTGTCTCACTTTTCTTTGTTTGTGTAATCCTTTGTGAATCAGCATTTGAATTTGATAAAATTGTTAAAGCCAGTCTTTGAGTAGCAATTGTTTTATTGTGGTAACATTGCCCCTTTCTACTATTTGTGACAACATTTAAAAACACCAGTGTCATTTTTTAAAGATTCATTCATTGAAAATCTGTACACAATTTGTGGTGGTTAAAAATAAACAAAAGGATTTTTTTTTTTTTTTTTTTTGCAGAATCACAGCTGTATTGTTGAAAACAGCTTATTCAGCTATCACATATGTTTCAGTATTACAACTGTAAATGTGTGCATGATTATGGTATCACTGTCAAACATATTCTATTCATACCTGTTTTTCACCTTTATATACACTGAACAAAAATATAAATGCACAATGTAAAGTTTGAATGTTCATTTCTCTACCATAAGCCGCCTCCAACGTCGTTTTAGAGAATTTGGCAGTACGTCCAACTGGCCTCACAGCAGCACACCACGTGTAACCACGCCAGCCCACGACCTCCACATCCAGCTTCTTCACCTGCAGGATCTTCTGAGACCAGCCACCCGGACACCTGATGAAACTGTAGGTTTGTACAACCAAAGAATTTCTGCACAAACTGTCAGAAACTGTCTCATGGAAGCTCATCTGCGTGCTCGTTGTCCTTACCACGGTCTTGACCTGACTGCAGTTTGACATCGTAACCGACTTCAGTGGGCAAATGTTCACCTTCAATGGCCACTGGCACGCTGGAGAAGTGTGCTCTTCACGGTTGAATCCCAGTCTCAACTGTGTCGCAAGAATCTGTACACAATTCCTGGAAGCTGACAATGTCCCAGTTCTTCCATGGCCTGCATACTCACCAGACATGTCACCCATTTAGCATGTTTGGGATGCTCTGGATCGACGTGTACAACAGCATGTTCCAGTTCCCGCCAATATCCAGTAACTTCGCACAGCCAATGGGACAACATTACACAGGCCACAATCAACAGCCTGATCAACTCTATGTGAAAGAGATGTGTATGAGGCAAATGGTGGTCACACCAGATACTGACTGGTTTTCTGATCCACACCCCTACCTTTTGTTTTTTTAAGGTATCTGTGACCAACAGATGCATATCTGTATTCCCGGTCATGTGAAATCCATAGATTAGGGCCTAATGAATTTATTTCAATTGACTGATTTCCTTATATGAACTGTAACTCAGTAAAATCTTTCAAATTGTTGCTTGTTGCGTTTATATTTTTGTTCAGTGTAGTTTATTCTGGGTGTTGTTTAGGTTGTTAGACAAGTGTTTGTGTATACAAATGTGATTTTAAAGAAAGCAAAGGGTTAATGATGTTTTGTAGTAAATTTCTTTGAGAAGCTATCAAGTTAACGCAAAGCTGGAAGTCTTTTTTTTTTTTGGGGGGGGGGGGGGGGGGGGGGGGGGAGCAGAGGGAAAGAGACAGTTACAGCCAGTATAGCCATTCATTACTATAATGTAGCTCTGACTGAGTGACCCTGAAGATCTGCTCACCACTGGCTTATCCATATGTATTTATCCAAGAAACAGCCATTTGGATGCTGAGGAAACTAAATGGTCGGTGTGTTACACAAAAGATGAAAGTCAGAGACACAAATCAAACAAGGATTGGAAGCTAATTGACAAATGCCACAAACAAACCAAGAGAAGATTTAAAAGAAAGGGACAGGGAAGTGATTGTAATCTTCCTTTGTCGTTGCTTCATGTCAATAAATCCTTTTTTTTTTGTTTACATGTGCATATATTTAATTAAACTTGGGAATCACAGAAAACATTATTTCCTTTGTGATTATAAATGTACCAGTATGGTAAAACAGATTATTTCTCCATGAGGAATCAATTCAAAAGACAGAGGCTCATTTTGTAATTTATTTCTTTGTGGCTGCTTTCTAAAACAGTCAGAAATATTAGTCGAATTTAGCACTTGAACTTCTTTCAAATTTTACATTTACCACCTTGTACATAAGCATTCACAATTACACTCAACACAATAGTTCCCTTTTCTGCAAGCTTCTTGTTCTGATGCTAGAAGTGCATGTGTACATTAACTGAACCTCACAATACATTCTTTTGATAATTCTATTAAAGGGACATTTATTTCAAAACTTCACACTTAATACATGGCTTGATAAAAAGGAGACTAGTTTTCTAATGTCTTGGGGATATGGTCTAACTGTAACAAGCAGAAATAAATAAACTATTGGAACAACACAGCCTGATGGCATTGCAAGGAGTAATTAGTCTAACTTTCTAAATCATGCTTTGACACACTAGAGGGGTAGGCACTGATGAAATGCATCTAGGATCAAATGACTTAACTGATTAAAACAAACAAAAAATAAATGTCTATCCTTATTCATCTTTACTAGTGCACAACTAAAAGTAAATCCAGGGAACATTGCAATTAATCAGATATTATCGGATTTTTAAATAAAGGCATATATAATAGCTTAATCAAATTTAGTCCGTAGTTGGTTAAAGGCATCAACAACCATATCTAGGAGCATTATATAATATATATATATATATATATATATATATATATATATATATATATGTAATATATATATATATATATTTTTTTTTTTTCTAGAAACTTCTGTGCCATTTGAAACACTTCTTTTAAGATGGTTAAAATACAACATAGAAACTTGTTGCAGGCTCCAAGCCAAAGATTTTACCCCCCTAGCAAGAGGCTTGTGAGGAATCTGCTGTGTGAGGTCAAGCTTTCTTTATTTCTGGGATTTAATGGAGGGTTTTTTTTTTTGGAAGACAAACTTTGTTTTAAACTTGTTTTCTTTGTAAACAGTTATTAATAATTTAAGTTCAAATTGGAAATTATTCAATTCATAAAAACTTGGCTCATTTTTTTTCTAATCAGCCCTCCGTTTTGTGTTCCAGTCTATTAATTCAGTTTGATATATACCTCACGTTAGTTGGGTTCAAAATAACAAGAGCACAATAAATATAATACATTCATTTCTTCAGGCAATTCCAATGTAATCCTGCTACAGAGTTTATTTTTTAAAAGTTTTAAAATGGATAAATAATTGCATTTTTGTTGAATCCTCAAGGTATGAACGGTGTGATTATGGTAGGAAATATATACAAGGACAAGGTTGTGTACAGAAACTGGCAGTTCTCCCCCAAGAACCAAGCAGAGAAGCAAAAGGAAGAATATGATTTGATCGGAAATGGGAGTAATTGACCAGGGCCATTTATAGGCCTCTTCACAAGTGGAAACCTAATTGAAATTTAGGAGACAATTAATAGCACTACAGGAAAGCAGTTGGAATGTTAATGATGAAACATACAGTGGGCACACAAGCAAATTATGCATGTAGAGAACAAATAAGAAAAGGAAAAGGAAAACATTATTCCTTTAAGGGTTACTTTACCACCTTCAAGCCACATCCTTCAGTAATGCAGCATTATTATTTCCCAAATCACTCAATGCAAGGGCTCTTAAAATGTAGTGCTAATCTAGGAAGTCTACCAAACAATAGCCAATACAGATCTACATTGGAATGGCTGTAAGTATCAAGCCCCGTTCCTCTTAAAGACATATCACATTATATTGAAACAAACAATTATGGAACTTATTTTGTTGTATTATTATTTACAGGTTTTTGCTGTCTTGCATCCTTTAAACTAGGAATTGTAAAGTATTGGGATTGAAACCATGCCACATCTTTCCTATAAAAAAGATGAAAGGAGAAATAATTGTTTTATTTATCTAATATATATAGCACTGTTCTTAGACCTCAACTGTAAATCTTCATAAGAAAACAAGTGTCACGTTTTTCTTTCTCCTGGCAGGCCTATCATGACTAAAATGTTCAGATCAAATCCCAGATCATTGATATTTTAGTATTCATAATATTACCTAATTAGATGCTGATTAATTTTACATTGTTTTATCTTTATTACATATTTTAACCATTTTTTTCAGAACTGTATTAACTGTAGAACTGACATATGATTTTTTAAACCTCTTCTTTGTCATTCTGGTTTATAGATTAGGATATTCTGAATACAGTGTTAGTATTTTTAATTGTATAAAATGTCATTCATCAAGGTTTTGGGGGAAAAAGGGGACCGTACCAGGGCCCTGAACATGGCTCCGCAGTCAAAGAGACCCTAGTGTATACAGCAGTTATCGAACTAAGGCTCTTGGTCTTAGTCTTAAATACAGATCTGCAGTGCATAATTGCTACTTGACACATCAGATAATGAGTTACTAAACATGAAAACAAATTCAAAAGCTTGTACTAAGTTTGTATCAAAGAAATAGGGCTGAAGTTCCGGCCACAAAACTGTTTATAGCGTTGACCCTTTGGTTATTTTCCAAGTTGGAAGGAAAGTTCCGGCGATCAGGGAAAGATTGAACAGAACAATGATTGGTGATGGAAAGCTTTCAACTTCTGTTTTTATCAGCTAATATGTAGACCATCTGGGTAATCTTAAGCTTAGTTTGTGTTAATACCTTTGCTGACCCAAAGAGCCTCTCATGGCCTTACAACTTTAGAAAGAAGGGGAAAAAAAAAAACTTACTGTATAACCACCTGATCTGGTTGAGATCAGTCGATTCAATGGGACATTATCAAGCAAAAATCATGCCATAGGAATGGGCCAACCAACAGGTAGAGTAGGTCTGGATCAAGCGTTTTAATGGATTAATGGTATCCGCTAGAGGGCGCTAAATAATTAGCCTTGAAATAATAGTAAAAATTACTTTGAAAGTAACATTTAGGTTTAGGGGTTGAAATTAGGTTTAGGGGTAGATATTAGGATTAGGGGTAGAGATTAGGTTTAGGGGTAGGGGGTAGATTTAGGGGTTAGTAGGCTAGTAGGTACCTACTGGCCCATTCCTATGGGATGATTTTTATATTGATAACGTCCCATTCAAACGACTGATCTCAATCAAACTGGCTGATATAACATCTTCATAAAGGCAGTATAACACTGTTAACTGTGTACATGATCCTTCACAAACACTTTTGAAAACATGATATGCATAACTATGTGCTGAGTCACTACAGTGTGATTTCAATAACAACAAACATTTTTACAGTGATATTACTATAGGAGTGTTAAGGGCCACAAGTCACCTTATGCTGATTTTGCTTTGTAACAAATGCTATGACAACGTAGCAGGAATACATTCAATCCTTTTTGACAACAGGACATGGTTTAAATAAATATGTATTACCAAGACACAGCTTGCATGCCAACGAGTGACTGATTGTGACTTGTTTATTCAGATCTTTCAAAAGGAAAGTCCAAAGCATTTGTTACATAGTAGTGATAACTATGCATCAAGTCTACAGTACTTGGACACAATTGTTACCCTCAGTAGTACAAAAAAACAAATAAATAAATAAACTCCTGTTAACTTCTTGTATATTAGCTATGTCTTCTAGTAATTACCTAATTGTATATTTACCCAACTTTTTGGAAATGCCCAATTTGAGTGTTGCTTCTCAGGACTGAGGTGCAGTGTCTCTGTTCCCACTGCCAAGCCAATCGCCTCTTTTCACCTACCGGACCTTAAAAACAGGTGTACCAAGTTACAGTGACAGTCTTTCCAGCCAGCAATGGAGTGCTTTCTGTGGGCCCCAATTCATTTCAATAAAAAGAGAGACCCCACTAAAAAAATAAAAATAAAAAGATTACAGCTTCTCTAAACTCATTATTTCTACAGTGGATACTATATAATGTCAGCTGTGTAAAATGAATAATTCTAACAAAATCATTAGATCCATGCAACAAACCTAATTCGTGTTTTCAGTGTTACAAAATGTAGAAAAATTAAAAAAAAAAAACAAAAAAAAAAAACATTTGTGTGTTAGCTGTTTGGAAAGTTAGTTGTTTTTTAAACTGAAACTTAAAAATGTGAAAATATAATGAGGACAAAACCTCAAGCAGATTATTTTTCATCT
>NW_024472429.1:10180-22036 GCF_017654505.1 Polyodon spathula | reverse complement strand
ATATTGAACCTAACTAGGCTGACACACAAAATAGAGGGTTTTTTCCAGTAAAAAAAAAAGTAAAGACACGAGTGTGGACCCAACCGCTTCACAGAGAAAAAACGCGGAAGATCTCTCCGTTCGCACACTTTACGAAATCGACAGGTTTGGACTGAGGTCTTGGACGACTTTAATATTTTATGTATATTGTATATAAACTGTTATATATATATATATATATATATATATATATATATATATATATATATATATATATATATATATATATATATATTATTTATAGTTTCAAATTTACAATAGAGGGATCTTTTTTATTTCTGTGGCCAATAGAGGTCATTTTTTTATTTCTGTGCTCACCCCTTCGTTGGCGAGTGTGTTTTTTTGGTGATATGAAGGGTGCAGAGTTTCTTATGTCTCAATGTTTTTCTTTTTGTCTAATAAAGCTTCTCTGTGAGCAGCTGACTTTAGAAGATCGAGATGGGGAGAACAAGCATGACAGACTGGGTCCTCCTGGCAGGTATGGCTCAACAGATCTGGCTTATTATTATTTCATCCTTTAGTACAAAGAGGATGACACTTCTAAAAGTAAAACTAATAAAATTTTGGTTAAGGATTTGGCATAAAAAAATCAATAAAGCATTTTTAAATGTATAAAGATCTTTGAAAAGATGTTTATTCATAACAATAACAGTATACAGGAATGTGTCAGACAGATCAAACTATAAAAGATATAGAATAAAAAAGATATCAGTGAGAGTATGTCTGGATTTGGGAAAAATGAATTGAATTGAAAGCAAAAATAGAATTAAAATGGTGCATACCAGGAAAATAATTCACAGCACATTCCTGGGTATATTATCTTGAAATAGATTTTATGTAAACAGATTAGTAAGGCATTTCATGATTTCCAAAAAAAGCAAACAAAAAAATATAATCAATGTCAATAAAAAAATGTGAACAACATAATTAAGTGTTAATGAAGGACGTACTGATGAGATTCAAATTACTATTTTTTTTTATTAATACAGGGTGTATATTTATGTTAGTTGTCACAAAAAGCTTGAACGCTACAAACGGCACGACAAGTGAAACCACTACAATCAACGCATCAGTAGCCGCTGATACATCTTTTCAAACAACAGCAACCCCCACTATAGCCACCACAAAGGTAGAACCCACAACAGCACCACTCACAACAACCAACACAACATCAGACCGAACAACAGAACCCCCCACTACAACGACTGCAGCAGCGGCCCCGTCAACAGCACCCTCCAATATAACCACCACAACAGCAGCACCGACAACAGCACCCCCCACTACAACCACCACAACAGCAGCACCCACAGCAGCACCTCCCACTACAACGACCATAACAGTAACCACCACAACATCACCCTCCACTACAGCCACAACAACAGCCAATACAACAACAAGCCCCACAACAACCACCACAACAGCAGCCCTGACAACAGAATCCCCCACTACAACCAGTGCAACAGCAGCCCCCTCAACAGCACCTCCCACTACAACGACCATAACAGCAGCCACTACAACAGCACCCGCCACTACAACCACCACAACAGCAGCACCGACAACAGCACCCCCCACTACAACCACCACAACAGCAGCCCCCACAACAGCACCTCCCACTACAACCATAACAGCAACCGCCACATCACCCTCCACAACCACAACAGCAGCCACTACAACAACACGCCCCACAACAACCACCACAACAGCAGCCCTGACAACAGAATCCCCCACTACAACCAATGCAACAGCAGCCCCCTCAACAGCACCTCCCACTACAACGACCATAACAGCAACCTCCACAACATCACCCCCCACTACAACAACAACACGCCCCACAACAACTACCTCAACAGCAGCCCCGACAACAGAATCCCCCACTACAACCACTATAACGTCAGCCCCCTCAACAGCACCTCCCAATACAACGACCATAACAGCAGCCACTACAACAGCACCCGCCACTACAGCCACTACAACAGCAGCACCGACAACAGCGCCCACCGCTACAACCACCACAACAGCAGCCCCCACAACAGCACCTCCCACTACGACCATCACAGCAACCCCTACACCATCACCCTCCACTACAACCACCACAACAGCAGCCCCGACAACAGAACCTCCCACTAAAACCACTACAACGTCAACCCCCTCAACAGCACCTCCCAATACAACGACCATAACAGCAGTCACTACAACAGCACCCGCCACTACAACCACCACACACAGCAGCCACCGACAACAGCACCTCCCACTACTACCATATCAACAACCCCTACAACATCACCCTCCACTACAACCACAACAGCAGCCACTACAACAACACGCCCCACAACAACCACCACAACAGCAGCCCCGACAACAGAATCCCCCACTACAACCAGTGCAACAGCAGCCCCCTCAACAGCACCTCCCACTACAACGACCATAACAGCAGCCACTACAACAGCACCCGCCACTACAACCACCACAACAGCAGCACCGACAACAGCACCCCCCACTACAACCACCACAACAGCAGCCCCCACAACAGCACCTCCCACTACAACCATAACAGCAACCCCCACAACATCACCCTCCACTACAACCACAACAGCAGCCACTACAACAACACGCCCCACATCAACCACCACAACAGCAGCCCTGACAACAGAATCCCCCACTACAACCAATGCAACAGCAGCCCCCTCAACAGCACCTCCCACTACAACGACCATAACAGCAGCCACTACAACAGCACCCGCCACTACAACCACCACAACAGCAGCACCGACAACAGCACCCCCCACTACAACCACCACAACAGCAGCCCCCACAACAGCACCCCCCACTACTACCATAACAACAACCCCCGCAACATCACCCTCCACTACAACCACAACAGCAGCCACTACAACAACATTCACAACAGCAGCCCTGACAACAGAGTCCCCCACTACAACCACTGCAACAGCAGCCCCCTCAACAGCACCTCCCACTACAACGACCATAACAGCAACCTCCACAACATCACCCCCCACTACAACAACAGCACGCCCCACAATAACTACCTCAACAGCAGCCCCGACAACAGAATCCCCCACTACAACCACTATAACGTCAGCCCCCTCAACAGCACCTCCCAATACAACGACCATAACAGCAGCCACTACAACAGCACCCGCCACTACAGCCACTACAACAGCAGCACCGACAACAGCGCCCACCGCTACAACCACCACAACAGCAGCCCCCACAACAGCACCTCCCACTACGACCATCACAGCAACCCCTACAACATCACCCTCCACTACAACCACAACAGCAGCCACTACAACAACACGCCCCACAACAACCACCACAACAGCAGCCCCGACAACAGAACCCCCCACTACAACCACTGCAACGTCAGCCCCCTCAACAGCACCTCCCACTACAACGACCATAACAGCAGCCACCACAACATCACCCCCCACTACAACAACAACACGCCCCACAATAACTACCTCAACAGCAGCCCCGACAACAGAACCCCCCACTACAACCACTGCAACATCAGCCCCCTCAACAGCACCCTTCAATATAACCACAGCAACAGCATCCACTACAACAACACCCACCACTCCAACCACCACAACAGCAGCACAACAGCACCTCCCACTACAACCATAACAGCAACCCCCACAACATCACCCTCCACTACAACCACAACAGCAGCCACTACATCAGCACCCGCCACTACAGCCACTACAACAGCAGCATCGACAACAGAACCCCCCACTACAACAACTGCAACGTCAGCCCCCTCAACAGCACCCTCCAATATAACCACTGCAACAGCATCCACTACAACAACAGCCGCCAATGCAACCAGCACAACAGCAGCACTGACAACAGCACCCCCCACTACAACCACTGCAACAGCAGCCCCCTCAACAGCACCTCCCACTACAACGACCATAACAGTAACCTCCACAACATCACCCCCCACTACAACAACAACAACTACCTCAACAGCAGCCCCGACAACAGAATCCCCCACTACAACCACTATAACGTCAGCCCCCTCAACAGCACCTCCCACTACAACGACCATAGCAGCAGCCACTACAACAGCACCCGTCACTACAACCACCACAACAGCAGCACCGACAACAGCACCCACCACTACAACCACCACAACAGCAGCCCTGACAACAGAATCCCCCACTACAACCAGTGCAACAGCAGCCCCCTCAACAGCACCTCCCACTACAACGACCATAACAGCAGCCATTACAACAACACCCGCCACTACAACCACCACAACAACAGCACCGACAACAGCACCTCCCACTACTACCATATCAACAACCCCTACAACATCACCCTCCACTACAACCACAACAGCAGCCACTACAACAACACGCCCCACAACAACCATCACAACAGCAGCCCTGACAACAGAATCCCCCACTACAACCACTGCAACAGCAGCCCCCTCAACAGCACCTCCCAATACAACGACCATAACAGCAGCCACTACAACAGCACCCGCCACTACAGCCACTACAACAGCAGCACCGACAACAGCACCCCCCACTACAACCACCACAACAGCAGCCCCCACAACAGCACCTCCCACTACGACCATCACAGCAAACCCCACAACATCACCCTCCACTACAACCACAACAGCAGCCACTACAACAACACGCCCCATAACAACCATCACAACAGCAGCCCTGACAACAGAATCCCCCACTACAACCATTGCAACAGCAGCCCCCTTAACAGCACCCGCCACTACAACCACCACAACAACAGTACCGACAACAGCACCCCCCACTACAACCAACACAACAGCAGCCCCCACAACAGCATCTCCCACTACGACCATAACAGCAACCCCCACAACATCACCCTCCACTACAACCACAACAGCAGCCCCTGCAACAGAACCCCCCACTACAACCACTGCAACGTCAGCCCCCTCAACAGCACCCCCCAATACAACCACCACAACAGCATCCACTACAACAGCACCCGCCACTACAACCACCACAACAGCAGCACCGACAACAGCACCCCCCACTACAACCACCACAACAGCAGCCCCCACAACAGCACCTCCCACTACAACCACCATAACAGCAACCCCCACAACATCACCCTCCACTACAACCACAACAGCAGCCACTACAACAACACGCCCCACAACAACCACCACAGCAGCAGCCACGACAACAGAATCCCCCACTACAACCACTACAACAGCAGCCCCCTCAACAGCACCTCCCACTACAACGACCATAACAGCAGCCACCACAACAGCACCCGCCACTACAACCACCACAACAGCAGCCCAACCACAACAGCAGCACCGACAACAGCACCGCTACAACCACCACAACAGCAGCACCCACAACAGCACCTCCCACTACGACCAACACAGCAACCCCTACAACATCACCCTCCACTACAACCACAACAGCAGCCACTACAACAACACGCCCCACAACAACCACCACAACAGCAGCCCTGACAACAGAATCCCCCACTACAACCAGTGCAACAGCAGCCCCCTCAACAGCACCTCCCACTCCTACGACCATAGTAGCAGCCACTACAACAGCACCCGTCAATACAACCACCACAACAGCAGCACCGACAACAGCACCCACCACTACAACCACCACAACAGCAGCACCGACAACAGCTACAACCACTGCAACAGCAGCCCCCTCAGCAGCACCTCCCACTACAACGACCATAACAGCAGCCATTACAACAACACCCGCCACTACAACCACCACAACAACAGCACCGACAACAGCACCTCCCACTACAACCAACACAACAGCAGCCCCCACAACAGCACCCCCCACTACAACCACCGCAACAGCAGCCACTACAACAACACCCGCCAATGCAACCACCACAACAGCAGCACCGACAACAGCACCCCCCACTACAACCACCACAACAGCAGCCCCCACAACAGCACCCTCCACTACAACCACAACAGCAGCCACTACAACAGCACCCGCCACTACAACCACCACAACAGCAGCACCGACAACAGCACCCCCCACTACAACCACCACAACAGCAGCCCCCACAACAGCACCTCCCACTACGACCATAACAGCAACCCCCACAACATCACCCTCCACTACAACCACAACAGCAGCCCCTGCAACAGAACCCCCCACTACAACCACTGCAACATCAGCCCCCTCAACAGCACCCTCCAATATAACCACCGCAACAGCATCCACTACAACAACACCCGCCACTGCAACCACCACAACAGCAGCACCGACAACAGCACCCCCCACTACAACCACCACAACAGCAGCAACCACAGCAGCACCTCCCACTACAACAACCATAACAGCAACCCCCACAACATCTCCCTCCACTACAACCACAACAGCAGCTACTACAACAACACGCCCCACAACAACCACCTCAACAGCAGCCCCGACAACAGAATCCCCCACTACAACCACTACAACGTCAGCCCCCTCAACAGCACCTCCCAATACAACGACCATAACAGCAGCAACTACATCAGCACCCGCCACTACAGCCACTACAACAGCAGCAACGACAACTGCGCAGCCCGCTACAACCACCACAACAGCAGCACCCACAAATGCACCTCCCACTACGACCATCACAGCAACCCCTACAACATCACCCTCCACTACAACCACAACATCAGCCACTACAACACACCCCACAACAACCACCACAACAGCAGCCCTGACAACAGAATCCCCCACTACAACCAGTGCAACAGCAGCCCCCTCAACAGCACCTCCCACTACAACGACCATAGCAGCAGCCACTACAACAGCACCCGCCACTACAACCACCACAACAGCAGCACCGACAACAGCACCCACCACTACAACCACCACAACAGCAGCACCGACACCAGCACCTCCCACTACAACAACTGCAACGTCAGCCCCCTCAGCAGCACCTCCCACTACAACGACCATAACAGCAGCCATTACAACAACACCCGCCACTACAACCACCACAACAACAGCACCGACAACAGCACCTCCCACTACAACCAACACAACAGCAGCCCCCACAACAGCAGCCTCCAATATTACCACCGCAACAGCATCCACTACAACAACACCCGCCAATGCAGCCATCACAACAGCAGCACCGACAACAGCACCCCCCACTACAACGACCACAACAGCAGCAACCACAACATCACCCTCCACTACAACCACAACAGCATCCACTACAACAACACCCGCCACTACAACCACCACAACAGCAGCACCGACAACAGCACCCCCCACTACAACCACCACAACAGCAGCCCCCACAACAGCATCTCCCACTACGACCATAACAGCAACCCCCACAACATCACCCTCCACTACAACCACAACAACAGCAGCCTACAACAACACCCCCCACTACAACCACCACAACAGCAGCCCCCTCAACAGCACCCCCCAATACAACCACCGCAACAGCAGCCACTACAACAGCACCCGCCACTACAACCACCACAACAGCAGCACCGACAACAGCACCCCCCACTACAACCACCACAACAGCAGCCCCCACAACAGCACCTCCCACTACAACAACCATAACAGCAACCCCCACAACATCACCCCCCACTACAACCACACAACAGCAGCCACTACAACAACACGCCCCACAACAACCACCACAACAGCAGCCCTGACAATAGAATCCCCCACAACGACCACTGCAACAGCAGCCCCCTCAACAGCACCTCCCAATACAACGACCATAACAGCAGCCACTACAACAGCACCCGCCACTACAGCCACTACAACAGCAGCACCGACAACAGCGCAGCCCACTACAACCACCACAACAGCAGCCCCCACAACAGCACCTCCCACTACGACCATCACAGCAACCCCCACAACATCACCCTCCACTACAACCACAACAGCAGCCACTACAACAACACGCCCCACAACAACCACCACAACAGCAGCCCCGACAACAGAATCCCCCACTACAACCACTGCAACAGCAGCCCCCTCAACAGCACCTCCCACTACAACGACCATAACAGCAGCCACTACAACAGCACCCGCCAATACAACCACCACAACAGCAGCACCGACAACAGCACCCACCACTACAACCACCACAACAGCAGCCCCGACAACAGCACCCCCCACTACAACCACTAACAGCAGCCCCCTCAACAGCACCTCCCACTACAACGACCACAACAGCAGCCACTACAACAGCACCCGCCACTACAACCACCACAACAGCAGCACCGACAACAGCACCCCCCACTACAACCACCACAACAGCAGCCCCCACAACAGCACCTCCCACTACAACCACCACAACAGCAGCCACTACAACAGCACCCGCCACTACAACCACCACAACAGCAGCACCGACAACAGCACCCCCCACTACAACGACCACAACAGCAGCGACCACAACATCACCCTCCACTACAAACACAACAGCATCCACTACAACAACACCCGCCACTGCAACCACCACAACAGCAGCACCGACAACAGCACCCCCCACTACAACCACCACAACAGCAGCAACCACAGCAGCACCTCCCACTACAACAACCATAACAGCAACCCCCACAACATCACCCTCCACTACAACCACAACAGCAGCCACTACAACAACACGCCCCACAACAACCACCTCAACAGCAGCCCCGACAACAGAATCCCCCACTACAACCACTACAACGTCAGCCCCCTCAACAGCACCTCCCAATACAACGACCATAACAGCAGCCACTACAACAGCACCCGCCACTACAGCCACTACAACAGCAGCACCGACAACAGCGCCCCCCGCTACAACCACCACAACAGCAGCCCCCACAACAGCACCTCCCACTACGACCATCACAGCAACCCCTACAACATCACCCTCCACTACAACCACAACATCAGCCACTACAACAACACGCCCCACAACAACCACCACAACAGCAGCCCTGACAACAGAATCCCCCACTACAACCAGTGCAACAGCAGCCCCCTCAACAGCACCTCCCACTCCTACGACCATAGTAGCAGCCACTACAACAGCACCCGTCACTACAACCACCACAACAGCAGCACCGACAACAGCACCCACCACTACAACCACCACAACAGCAGCACCGACAACAGCACCTCCCACTACAACAACTGCAACGTCAGCCCCCTCAGCAGCACCCCCCACTACAACCCACAACAGCAGCCACTACAACAACACCCGCCACTACAACCACCACAACAGCAGCACCGACAACAGCACCCCCCACTACAACCACCACAACAGCAGCCCCCACAACAGCACCCCCCACTACAACCACCACAACAGCAGCCACTACAACAGCACCCGCCACTACAACCACCACAACAGCAGCCCCGACAACAGCACCCCCCACTACAACGACCACAACAGCAGCGACCACAACATCACCCTCCACTACAAACCACAACAGCATCCACTACAACAACACCCGCCACTACAACCACCACAACAGCAGCACCGACAACAGCACCCCACTACAACCACCACAACAGCAGCCCCCACAACAGCACCTCCCACTACAACAACCATAACAGCAACCTCCACAACATCACCCTCCACTACAACCACAACAGCAGCCACTACAACAGCACCCGCCACTACAGCCACCACAACAGCAGCACCGACAACAGCACCCCCCACTACAACCACCACAACAGCAGCCCCCTCAACAGCACCTCCCACTACAACGACCATAACAGCAGCCACTACAACAGCACCCGCCACTACAACCACTACAACAGCAGCACCGACAACAGCACCCACCACTACAACCACCACAACAGCAGCCCCCACAACAGCACCTCCCACTACGACCATAACACAGCAACCCCCACAACATCACCCTCCACTACAACCACAACAACAGCCACCCCCAACAACACCCCCACACCCGCCACCAACCACCACAACAGCAGCCCCGACAACAGAATCCCCCACTACAACCACCGCAACAGCAGCCCCCTCAACAGCACCTCCCACTACAACGACCACAACAGCAGCCACTACAACAGCACCCGCCACTACAACCACCACAACAGCAGCACCGACAACAGCACCCCCCACTACAACCACCACAACAGCAGCCCCCACAACAGCACCTCCCACTACAACCATAACAGCAACCCCTACAACATCACCCTCCACTACAACCACAACAGCAGCCACTACAACAACACGCCCCACAACAACCACCACAACAGCAGCCCCGACAACAGAACCCCCCACTACAACCACTGCAACAGCAGCCCCCTCAACAGCACCTCCCACTACAACGACCATAACAGCAGCCACTACAACAGCACCCGCCGCTACAGCCACTACAACAGCAGCACCGACAACCCCCACCCCCACCGCTACAACCACCACAACAGCAGCACCCACAACAGCACCTCCCACTACAACAACCATAACAGCAACCCCCACAACATCACCCTCCACTACAACCACAACAGCAGCTACTACAACAACACGCCCCACAACAACCACCTCAACAGCAGCCTCGACAACAGAATCCCCCACTACAACCACTACAACGTCAGCCCCCTCAACAGCACCTCCCAATACAACGACCATAACAGCAGCCACTACAACAGCACCCGCCACTACAGCCACCACAACAGCAGCACCGACAACAGCACCCACCACTACAACCACCACAACAGCAGCCCCCACAACAGCACCTCCCACTACGACCATCACAGCAACCCCTACAACATCACCCTCCACTACAACCACAACAGCAGCCACTACAACAACACGCCCCACAACAACCACCACAACAGCAGCCCTGACAACAGAATCCCCCACTACAACCAGTGCAACAGCAGCCCCCTCAACAGCACCTCCCACTACAACGACCATAGCAGCAGCCACTACAACAGCACCCGTCACTACAACCACCACAACAGCAGCACCGACAACAGCACCCACCACTACAACCACCACAACAGCAGCCCCGACAACAGCACCCCCCACTACAACCACTATAACAGCAGCCCCCTCAACAGCACCCCCCACTACAACCACCATAACAGCAGCCACTACAACAACACCCGCCACTACAACCACCACAACAACAGCACCGACAACAGCACCCCCCACTACAACCAACACAACAGCAGCCCCCACAACAGCAGCCTCCAATATTACCACCGCAACAGCATCCACTACAACAACACCCGCCACTGCAGCCACCACAACAGCAGCACCGACAACAGCACCCCCCACTACAACGACCACAACAGCAGCAACCACAACATCACCCTCCACTACAACCACAACAGCATCCACTACAACAACACCCGCCACCGCAACCACCACAACAGCAGCACCGACAACAGCACCCCCCACTACAACCACCACAACAGCAGCCCCCACAACAGCACCTCCCACTACGACCATAACAGCAACCCCCACAACATCACCCTCCACTACAACCACAACAGCAGCCCCTGCAACAGAACCCCCCACTACAACCACCGCAACGTCAGCCCCCTCAACAGCACCCCCCACTACAACCACCACAACAGCAGCCACTACAACAGCACCCGCCACTACAACCACCACAACAGCAGCACCGACAACAGCACCCCCCACTACAACCACCACAACAGCAGCAACCACAGCAGCACCTCCCACTACAACAACCATAACAGCAACCCCCACAACATCTCCCTCCACTACAACCACAACAGCAGCTACTACAACAACACGCCCCACAACAACCACCTCAACAGCAGCCCCGACAACAGAATCCCCCACTACAAC
>NW_024472429.1:0-9680 GCF_017654505.1 Polyodon spathula | reverse complement strand
AGAGAGAGAGAGAAGAGAGAGAGAGGAGGCGAGGAGAGGGGAGAGAGAGAGAGAGAGAGAGAGAGAGAGAGAGGGAGAGAGGGAGAGGGAGGGACTCTGACTAGAATGATACTCTTTCACTCAAAGCTGAGCACAGTGATGTCAGTCATTAATGAATTTCCCAGTACGGTGCGGCTCGCTACCATGAGGGAAAGAAAACAAAACACCCATTATCAACAGCAAGCACTTCTTAATAAAGCTGATCCACCGCGATCCTGTTTATTGATGGTTTTTTTTTGTTACTTGCTATTTCTTACAATAACAAAAATAAAATTCTACTTGATGTGCCCAGTTAACTGTTAATCAGGATAGTTTATGAACAAATGGCTGAATGTTGAGAAAGGACTTTGATACCTCTTTTTAAGGCTACCTCACAATTAAAGACACTGTTTCGCAGTTGTGATTTGCTTGTATTGACAGAGTACAGGCTGGTAAAGTTCAGAGATCGTCTTCTTGACAGATGGTAACATTGACCCATGCAAGTTAAAACACCACCACCTTCAAATTTAAACATAAATAGAACTTAGGAATACAATATCACTTTTATAAAGAGCTTTGCTGTGCATCTTGAAGCAGTTCAGTCAAGGCAATATAATGGTACTACAACCTTGGTGGCATTAGTGTGTCAAAATACACACTGAGTTTGACAACAAGAAACATTTTAATGCAGGTTCTTTCAAGACTGCACTTGAAAAGTCTTTTTAAACTCACATCTGATTTTTTTAACGGCTTGCTTTAAATAATCTTCCACCCACTTGGCACCATCGCACCATTGCACCAGGGCACAGAACAAAAGAGGAATTATGGAATTGCGTCAAATGTGGTAGCGCCACAAAATCAGAAAAAAGGGGGCTGGTGCAGAATGACACCATCGCTATAACGTTTGCAGCCAAATATATGTTTGTCTATCTCAAACATGTTTTACATCTCAAGAGATTTGTCAAAAGGGGTGCAGCTTTAGTAGCCACAAGTCCCCCAGAAAAAGATCCACGCTTCTGCCCATCACTATAAGGCTATGTGTTCAGAGCCAAAGTATCAGTAGTAAATCACATCTCACCCGTGCCCTTCTTTACAAAGAAACAAATCAGATCACCACCAAGACAAGTAATCCTCTTGCCACACAGTGTCAAGGTTCAGCAGCTCAGTGCATCTGAGACCTTGGCTTCGGCTCCAATAACACCCATAAGTCCTGAGCGGCTTTGGGCTTTGGCAATGGGATATGAAGCATATCACCTCTAGGTAGCTGGTTCGTTACGAAGTAACGACCTGGGAGCTTGAAAGGATCAACCATTGTCCAGTGGTCAAGACACCCTCTCTTACTCAAGAACTGGATGAGGATGGAAGATGAATGTTAATGAGTTTCAAAAGACTCTAAGGACACGTGGCTGTCTCCGATAGCAGTTTCTTTGCTACTGTTTTGCTTTTTAGTTTTAGTAAAAAGTTTGTGTTTGTGATTTTCTGCTCATCAGCACAGCTCTCTACCCAAGCAGACTGACCAGCTCTGCTCTACACCCTTGAATAACATTAATAGAGGCTCCCACTGCCACTGCCTGCTCTATAGCTGTGGATCTAACTGAACCTCTTTCTCCCACTCCTCCAGCCAGCCTCTTGCACTAAATTGAGATCACAGGTACAATAAAATGGTCTATATTTGATCTCTGTATATGCTGAGAAGTACTGATCAGAGTTTTGTTTTAAATTCTAAAACTGCCTCCAAGTCCTTTTCTTATTTGACAGTCTTAAATGAAAAAAGGAGATATTCGATTGCTCTCAAATCTTTATATAAAAAAACTAATCAGCTAAGATCACTTTGTCTTGCCTTTATGTCACACAGCACAAAGTTACTGTTTTGCATACAATATATGCACTCGATGAATTAATCCTTATGTAGCTCAACAATATTTCAATGCCTTTCACAACTTTTTAAAAAAAAATAATCTATTAAGTTGTCATGAACTGTGTTGATAGCTTAGTCAAGTTATCAACCTCAGCGTATTAAACATTTCAGTATTCGCAATTAACCTACTTTAAATCTACTTTATATAAAACACTAGAATTAGAAATACAAATCCCTAGCTAATTAGCAGCCATTCTTACACAAAGGAATGAGCCTTTACCAAAGAATGTTCAATGGCAACACAGTGGCACTACAGTGCAATGGTTCATTACTAAGGGGCAACGGGATTCCAAGGTACCACAGAGTACCATGGGGTCTTATTACAAGGGTGCTATTGTACAATATGTGTTACCATTGTGTTGCCATTGGTTCTTGTTCAAAGATATATACGTTTTATAAGAAAGTGAGCTTCTCCAAAGGGGGGAAAAAAAACATGTTAACAGTTTCAACGTTTAACCATTTTCAAAGATGTGCATGTCAAAAGTAGAGGTTAGCTTTAGTGTTTATAAAGCAGGGCGTGTACATTGTAAGGCTATTTTTCCATATGCGCATACATTTTGTACACATGTAGTCTCATCTACGTTAATATCATAGTATATTATAAATAATTAACAGCGATCTAATGGAGTGCTTCTGATGATGTCATCTTTGTTAACAAAAAAATCGCAACATGTTAAAGTTTAAAATGTAGGAATTTAAATCAGAATCTAACATCCCTGAGGTTACAGTTTACCACCATGTTATTCCTTTATTCCTCCAGCCTTCCTCAAGGTCATTAGGTATTCTCTCTATCCAATGCTGGGCAAAAGACCTGACTCCTCTCCAAGCTGTCCCATCAGTCCCCTGTTCTCGTCCACCCTGATAAATCCTTGTTATCGTATCTCTGCATCTCGCTATCTGTCACCACCTATTCATCTCCCGGTGGCTATCTGTGATTAAGCCTTCATCGGGCAAGATTAAAATAAACATAGTGGCATTTTAATCTTACTGTATGATTTATACTCATTAGGTTTTTTTTGGAATACAGTACATCAAGAGGTTCTGATCTACTGCTGAAAGATGAAAGATAAGGACTGTAAACAAATATGGAATTAGGACAAGCCATTCCACTGACTCTATTACTACAAGGAGGCAGAGACCAATCAATAACAGAGAGCTTTGAGTTCAAATCTGTGTTAGATTATGATCCATTTCTCCAGTATTGTTCATAACACAGTACCATTTTAGCAAGGACCACACATGGACAAAAAAAACAACCCAAAATAGCCTAAAGTATCATCACAAATGTATCACTGCTGCTGAAAGGTGATGTAAAAACATGTCGTTTTACGAAACAGCCTCTTGTTTTGCATTCGTACCACTGCATAAAATGTTGGTGTTATCTTTAACCCTTTGCTGCCCGTCCTATGTCGGACAGGGAGCATCAAACACGACGTTACATGGGGAGTCTGTCAGCAAGTAAACCAGGCATGGACCCACAGAAAAAACAACCCACAAACCGCAGCGACTGAAAGCACAACACACCCCCACAGAACAACACACCCCCACAACTACAAATTAATGCACAATCATAACACGACGACACTTCCCTCACCCACAACGCGTTACCATTCGCTACCCATCACCACCTTAATCCGCACACCCTTCCCTCATCCCCCCCCACATCTCCACCATTCCCCCCCCCCCCCTCGCCTTCCCTCTCCCCACCCTCCCCCCCTCCCCTCCCCACCCCACTCCCCGCCCAACCCCCCCTCCCCCCCCCCCCCCCCCCCCCCCCCCCCCCCCCCCTCTCCCCCCCTCACCCCCGAGTGATACCGACAGGAAAAAAAAAAAAAAAAAATATGTGTAAGGCAGGTTGGACCAGCAAGTGTCTTTCCATTGGAATGCACCAGTGCATAGCAGTGTCCTGTCAACAAAACTTGTGACAGATCACTACATGGCACTTACCTCTATAAAGAAAAACAGCTGATCTAGCCTAGATTACATGTATCTTTGGCAGACAACTAAACATGAAGAGCATCTCCCAGTCTTCTCGGAAAACAAAGAAAACATTTGCATAAGAACCACTCCACATGATTACAAACATGATAAAAAAAAGGTTAAGGGGACTGTAAAAAAAAAATCAAATAAATTTGAAGCTACTAAAAGTGCGGGGCAGTTTTTTTTTTTTTTTTTTTTCAAGACAGTTCAGTGCCTTGGGCAGTAGCCAAGCTTGGATTGGGGGAAAGGAGAATGGAAATGGATAAAATTTTTCAAAGATGCACCTTTGGACGGATATCTTGCAATCAGTTGTAGTACTCTATATCCCAATCTGGCTTATTACCCAATTTGAAAACAAAAATGACTGAAACTTTTGCATTACTTCCAGCCCACTATGCTTACCCCCAACGGCCAAACAGTGCCATGTTGTTCTTCTCGGGACAGTAGGAAGGGCTTGGAAATGGATTTCAGGGAACCTTGTTCAGGGATATGATCAAATCAGTACTCTAAATCCCAACTGCTTATTACCCAATTTGAAAAATGACTGAAACTTGTGATTACTTCCAGCCACTATGCTACCAACGGCCAAATCCATCAAAGGACATTTTATGTAAATGCAAACCCTGACAGACTTAAACAAAAACATGTTTGGGTAAGCCGGGGGAATGTGCTTTGAAGACTCTTCTGAGGAAAAGTGAGGGATTTTTAATTTTTTTTTTTTTGTAGCAAGCCAGGCACTCTTGTCGTTGATGACTAACCAAACTGACCCCTGTGACTAAAAGCATTTCAATGACATCAGGTTTCAGTTGTAAAACAGCACAGGTTACTCACAAGCCATCACTTCAGATGGGTGAGCGTTTCAAAGTGGCCACCTTTCATAAGGCATTCTCGTGATGTCTGGAAAACAAGTTTAGAAGACATGCGTGTCTTTTTTCTTCTAGTTTTTGAACACTGCAGTTCTCAATGGTTCGATCACCTGGTTGCAGATTGCACCTCTAGTATTCTGGTTAATTAAAACAAATGCCCAATAATAACTTTTAGGTTGTATTTAAATCATCATACACCGTGCCAGAGAAGTAAACAAACAATTGATGATGACCAGTTGTGACATTAACAGCTTCAGACACATTTCATTCCCTCATGCCACAGCAGAAGAATGGATGGTAAAGTTCAAACATGTAGATATCCTATAATATTCCTGTAATTGCTTCTAAGGTTCTATCTACAGAACACCAGTCCTTCCTTTCTGATGCTTTGTCATCATATATTCCTTTGCTTAGTCTCGATCAAGGCTTCAAAGCACCTGTTTCAAGTCATTTGGAATCCGGGTTAATTTTATAGGAACTCTCTCCTCGATTGCAATCAAATGAGACAGATTCTCAATTGCCTTTTATTGCGTTACTAAAATCTCACTCTTTTCAAACAGAAGCGATTACAGCAACACGAGTTCATTGCTAGGATACTGTGTATGTAATATAGAAATTGTATTTCTATTATGGCAGCTGCCAAGACTGGTTCCACATTGCACACCCTACCAGTTCTGGCAGTCACCATTTATAAAATAAATAAATAAATAAATTGTAATGGGGTTAAATGAAAAACAAATATCCCACTCTTTTTTGGCAGTAAATGCATAATATTTGGGGTACCACTTCACTTGCTCGTTAAACGTACGTACATGTATTGAAGGAAGGATATCTATTCATGAGGTCTCTGTGGAGTATAAAAAGGTCAACAAATTCCTTTGCATTTATTCATGTCCCAATGTTACACGGCAAAGATTTGTCATCACTTGCATTTCCAGGCAGTACTGGTAAAAATAAATCAGGACGTTAAACAATTCTAACTTAGCTCTAATGAATAGAGACAGTCTTCTCTGTTTTTCATTCCAATTCACCTCTCTATCTCCCAACTTAACTTTCTTCTAAAACTAGAATTAACTTGGTTAGACGTGGTGAGAGCGTCGGTTCCCCGTTACGTTCATTCCCAAGCCAACTCCTCCCGCTCACGGGTCCAAGTGTAAATAATATTTGTACACCGGTGAAAAATTGACGGGAAGTATCTATACTGCGAAAGGCACAAGTCAATCGCCATATATCATGTTATTGAAATAGAAAATACATGTTTGCTATGTGTTTCTTTCCAAACACATGAACATTTTAGACCTAAGCAACTAAGTGCCAAACATGGGATTTATGGATTTCTGCCTTGTTCTGACACAAGAATCGACACTTAGAAACTGCTTACTACGACATACAGTTCAAAATAATTTAAATGAGTTCTTTGAGGTCTTTACTGGTACTATTTTCTTTTTAATGTCAGATAAAAACATCTCCAAAACAGTTTTCTCAGTGAACCAAATGAACAACATACAAGCCATGTATCTGAGAAAGCAGTTCAGTTCTTTGATGGCTGATATTTGCTTTTAAGGGCATCAAATACCATCATATCTTGTGCTTGGCACAGGACCAAATAATAAAAAAAAATAGACTGCTTTGAAATTCTTGTGTTGCAAGCCTTAATTTCAATGTATTAGCGCTGGAGTATTTAACAGACTTTTTCAATGTCAAAGGGAAGTTATACAGTTTCCTTTGTTACAACATAAGACACATACAGCTTTCAAAACCATGGGGAACTCCAGAGCTATTACACTGCTTATTAACTGATGAATGTTTGGAGTACTGTATGTGGTCAATGACATTTCTAAGTAAATTATTACAAATATTGAACAATACAGTCACCTAATATACAAAGCTGTACTGTTCTGTTCTATAGTAACCCAACCACATTTGTATAGTATGTTTTATTGGTATATGGAGATTTCAGTTCTGATTTGATGCCGTGTAAGAGATACTGGGATACAGGGAACACGTGTATCTTCTCAGAATGCACATCTGTATCTTCTCAAAAAGCACAAAAGCATCTTCTCAAAATGCACACCAGCATCTTCACAGAATGCACATCTACATCTTCTCAAAATGCACACCAGCATCTTCACAGAATGCACACCTGTATCTTCTCAAAATGAACACCAGCATCTTCTCAGAAAGCACAAAAGCATCTTCTCAGAAAGCACAAAAGCATCTTCTCATCTGCACACCAGCATCTTCTCAGAAAGCACACCAGCATCTTCTCAAAATGCACACCTACATTAGTTTTAGATATAATCTACCCTGAAGTTATTAGTTCTTAAGGAAATTTGGGAAATTACGACATCAGAATTCCTCAGATGTGCTGGAATCCACCTGCAATTCTATACGTCAGGGAGCATTAGTAATGCACTCAAATTAGTAGTGAAATCAATATTGTAAACAAGTGAAAAGGTTAAATATGCACAGCGGATAAAAAGTCACTTGACTATTTCACAAACATTTCACGGAGCAGTGAAACTTTATAGTGCACATAAGGCCATGTTTGCGCTCTATTACTACTTGATCAAACAAGTCTGGATCTTTTGCATGGCGGTTAGGATACTATGGTTGGGTGCTCAATGTCCTGTGTTCTGTCCATGCATTTGATTTGCGTAAAACTCATCACATTTTCAATTAGCTTTTTTGTCTATGGCTGTGTGGCAAAGTGCCCACCCCTGTGCTATTTATTTGTGTTTTATGTTTGTGTATAGTCATTGGTACACCGGGAAACTACCATGTTGCCCTCTATTGCCTAGACAATTGTGTTCACAAAATTGTTTATATCATACCGCTAACTACGTGGCTCGGATTGCACAATACTTCATGTGCAGGTAAAATGTCATAATATGTGAGCACAGGGAATTGCACTTTATTAATTCACGTGCAGTTGTACCGAGACTCCAATTGAATGATTGATTAGCAATCGAGTCTCGGTACAGCTGCATAAAAGCTACATGTTTTCACCCACTCCGTTTGGGGTTCAGTTGAGTGGAGACGTGATTGGAACGGAGAGTAAGGTTATACTAATAAGAAGAAAATAGTAGTTAAATGTTAATAATAATAATAATAATAGTAAAATATCTGCTCACCGTGTTTTTTGTTTAGTATTAGGCCGTTGTGTTTGTTTGTTTATTTTTGCTACCAGTGCCATGTCCTGTGTTTTGTTTGTTACAACCTTTTATTTTCTGTTCTGTTCATTATTAAATGCTGAGCGAGACCATTCGCTCAGCTTCACCAAACTCCACCTCTCTCTTGTTTATTTCCTTTTTCCTGTTTCTGGTCTGAAGTCACCCGCTCCGGCCGTCTTTGTGACAATATGTCATTAAAAAAAGCAGAGGTACAGTATACAGTAACATTTACAATATATCATTTGTTAAATGTGTTCATTTATTTACTCAAGGAATGGGTTTATTGTAATCCAACTCTGAGGCCTTGTCTGTTGCCTTAACAACACTGGGAGGCAGTTCCTTGGCTCTGTATTAAAGTGTTTCCTGATCAATGTCCTTTTGAATGAAAAAGCTGTCAAACATTAAATCAATTAGAATGCTACCTTTCATGGTATTTTCAGCCACCAGTGTTTATTAAATATCGTTTTAAGTTTTGATAAACCTGTATAGGCGGTTGTATTGCCTCAATTTGGAGAAAATATGTTTTATAAAATCTGTGTGAATGCATGGGTGTTAATGCAACACACTGAATTCAGTCAAGACATCAGTGTGCAAAGCTCTGAAGTGTTCTTCACTGAATTATTAATCTGACCTCATTCGCTGGTGTTTTACAGATGGGATTTGGAACAGATTAAACAAGAGTGACATATGCATTGATCTGATGGCCCCATGAAGTATAAGTGAGGGCAAGGAGACCCCATGTCAAATCATACCTTAACAAAACAAACCATGCAACATACATTCAGACATCTTGCATAAGCACAATGTCTCACGGTCAGTTCGTTAAACATTAAACAAACACACACACCCACACACACACACACACAGTACTATCTTATATATCTATATATATAATATATATAGATCTATATCTAATATAATATTACTAAATGTCTATTACGAGTTAAGTCACGCTATAACTTGGCTTTAGTTTTTTCTTAAATATTTGTGATTAGTTAACACTTTAAATAAATTAGTGAAATATTCAGGTGCCCAGTCTACAACCCATTCTTCTCTGATCTCTCATTTTAATATGCCTTTACAAGTCTTTATATTTGAAGTCTATTGTAAACCTGTTGCTGTACTGTTTGAAAGATGATAATATTATATTGTGGCAGGGCACTTGTTTTTCTTGTGACAGAGCTGTCAATAGAAGCAGCTGTGTCATTTCATGCAGGCACTGCAAAGTACATCACCTGAGCCAAAACATTTGTTCAAAATCCAATGTAAACAGTATAATATGTCATTGCTTTGTTGCTTGGTAGTATCTTACCGAGATAGTTGACAGCTTAATTATTATCACTCAGTTGCAGGCTGTTGAAGAGGCGTTGAGTGGGCAGGTCACAGCAGTTTAAGATAGATAGGGTAAAACACTGTATAAAAATAAATACATTTAAAAAAAAACACATTCTGTCTTTCTGCATTTTGCATTCTGGCTTTGGCTAGAACAACTGAATCTCTGAAGTCAGGTGGTGCTGACCCTGTCGAAGTCGAAACGTCGCCTCTTTTTTTTCTTTTAAGAAAATATTTTTGGATTGCAATTGAGTGCGCGGTTATCATCTTTTCTTTTTTAAACGGTTTGTTTTCTTTAACTCTACCTCATCTGCGTGATTGGTGTGCGTACCTCCTATTGTTTGCTGTACAATTGTAAGTTTTGCCCGCTGTAATTTTACAATTTTGATATCA
>NW_024472428.1:0-6641 GCF_017654505.1 Polyodon spathula | reverse complement strand
ATTGAAAATCTCTATACAAAACCATTCTCTGAATTCCACAGTTATCCATACACGCCCGTTTTGCGCACACTTCTGAGACTACAAATCTGACGAGGAATAGATGTACGCTATGACTATGCGCGCAGGGGACATCACAGTGAAGCTAGGCGATTTCATGGTGACCACATTGACAGGTTTTACCTTCAACATTTTGTTCAGTGTCTGCGTGCCATTATGTGTTCCTCGTTTTCTAAATCTGCCGGGCACTTTATAGTACGCCAGAGTACATCATTATGAATAACAATATTTTGGATACAATTGCAGCAGACTGAATCACAGGCAGATCATGCCATGAGAAATGTATGAGTGTCTCGACAGTACTTTCTAAAAAAATAAAATTCTTCAGTGCCTCCTTGTGGCCAAACCTGATAAAAGGGGTAAATTCAAGCATGTCCATGGCTAGATCTCTGGCTGCCAAATTCAACGACAGGGAAATGGAATTGACCCATTAACCCCACTTGACGAATCATCCACAAAAAAACAGGATTGTTCTCAGTTATTCAAATTAGATTTCCCTTTGGAAATACAATATTTTAACTTCGCCTGTTCTTGATTTCATTCTGACAGACAAAACAATGTAAGTTATCTAACAAATGTCTCAATTTTTACACACACACACACACACACACACACACACACACACACCACACATATATATATATATATATATATATATATATATATATATATATATATATATATATATATATATATATATCATATGCCGTCAAAAACCTATAAATACCTCCAATGTTTTGATTCAAACACAGGCTCCCTTGAGAAAGATATGTACAACATATCGAAACGTTGGGCAGCTGGCTCTTTGAGCTAATATATATATATATATATATATATACTATATATATATATATATATATATATATAATATATTATATATTTGACTTGTTAACATTGTTAGTCCTTCTGGGAGCTTCAAACGCATCTGGTTTAGAAAGTCATAAATGTACAAATTATACAGGTTTTGTGTTTGAAATGCTCGGTGAATTATTGTTGAAAATGTAACTCCAGTGGTCGTCATTTGCTTAGATAAGTCATTTCATGGAGTGGGTTGTAATTTATCAAATGCCCAGCAGGTGGCATATATGTATTAACTTGTACAATGCAATTCAGAAAGTTGTTCTATCAAAATTAATTGGTGTTAAAATATGGTCAGTTACTGTTACACAAACCAATTTGAATGGATGCCTATGACTCAATAGTTAAAAGAAAAACATCCTTCCCTTTAAACAATACAGTATGCCCTTGTCATGAATATTGCAGTTATTCATAGGTTCCACTAGGTGGCAGGGTTTAAACAGCTGCAGAGTTATGATTTGAATAGAATGAGGAAAGCTATACAGGACTTAGGATTCTCAAAGCAGCTGAAAGCCAGGAAAAGGGAGATTTAGAGAACAATGATGACTCAATATTTGAGTAACAGAATCCAGAACCACACAGAATAATTGCAAACTCCACTCCTTTGAAAGGGAAGTGTAGAAAAGAAAGACATGTGATACTGACTCTTTTATGAAAGTAGCACTATGAAAACATGTATTATATGGGTTTTGTATCAAAAGCCCTATAAAGTTATAGCAAGACAAAACTCTGTGTTTCCAGCACTGATTCCCTAGCCTTGTTACCATTATAGTTAACTCATAAAGGAAGCCTTCAGGATGAACTTGCACATGGAGGCTTATAAAATGCAATGCTATTCACTCCAGATAAAGTCTAACTGTATTGTACTTCACAGATGTGACACATTAGGAAAATGATGTAGATGTTTATTCACTCACCATACAACCACCTACACAATTACGACAGTGAGGGCTTTTATTAGAGCAAATCTTTCCCCTTAGGTCTTTCCTTTCGCAATGAATATCACACTTCCTGTGTATTTACATTTGCCAATGAAATCTAGGATCATTTTTACTTGTTTAAGTAAAAATAAGTTTTATTAGCAGAAGTTTTACAGTTGTCTTTGTTTATCTTCATTATCAATTCCAGGTCATTTTCGAATGAACGTCAAATTCTAGAAGTATTTAAAGGGGCGTGACTCACCTTGTAAATAGCTGCTGCACGGTATGCAGGGTGAGGGATGCCAGTTGCTGATGTTGGCTGGGGACTCACTCTTAGAGTTAAGGGGGGGGGGGTGTTTGTCTAGAGGTAGTTCACCTCTTTGACCCCTACTGGTCAGGACACAGATTTCCAACGGTGAGCCCTTGCCTTCAGGTTTTATTAGCTTGCCTGTTGCTTCAGCTTGGCAGGTGAAAAGAGGATCAGCTTGCAGCAGTGAGACAACATTCATTAACATTAAGCATTTTAAACTGGCCTTTTCAAATTGGGTTTCTTTTAGTGCTACTATGCATTCTACCAATGCTTTTATAGTTTTGGAATCCTTTGAGCTTTTTAAATATTAATGAACTAAAGAGTGAATCTTTGATATCTAATGATATATCTATATATAGATATATATATATATAGTTATATATAATATCTATATATTATATATATATATATATATTTTATTTTTTTTTTTTTAATTCCTCAAATACAGTTAGTCGCAGATGAATAAAACAACATACGTTTTAATGTAGCAAATAATGCAGTCACTCAGGTGGAGTGAATTTAATTTCAAAGCAACTGTTGATCATTAATTCATCTCCATAGCCCTGTCACATCAAAGCATACATCAGCCATGAATCCTTCCTCTTGCTACATTGCATTCCTGGGCCATTTTAGCACTATCCACAAGGGGGCAATACAGTGTAAAGGAGACTGTGCACCTCTTATTGTTTTTACACCTTAGTGCTGAGTTTATTTTACTGAAACAACAAAGGAACCTGATCAGTCCTTAGGGAGGATATAAGCAAGTCTATGTATTATATGTTGCATTCAGACTGAATTGTAGTCAAGGTTAGTTGGTTTCCGGCTGTTCGGGAATCTGGAAGGAAGTCAAGGCCTCGAGCTGAAAGAAAATGTTAGGTGTACAGAATGTTCTGCACTGACATGGTGTTGTGTGTCTGAAATCACCTAGTCAGAGCAACGAGTCGCTCAATTTATCACCCACAGAATGAAACTGAAGAAGCCTGGCCAGGGATCAGGATGAAACACATTCTTGGACCTTTATATATTATTTACAGTAGAAGTGCAACAACACCAAATCAGTTGTGATCAATTCAGATATTTTATTTGTGGATTTAAAAAAGCACAAACAAACATATAATAACATAAATATCCCCTTTACCCCCTAAGATGTTACCTCTACAGTCCAGAATGGTGCACTGGTAAAATGGCTGCCCATTGGAAGAGGTATAGATCACAGGCATTGTATGTGTTTTGTAGGCCTATAGAGAACCTTAAATGTTTGCCAGTAGAAGGAATATAATTGGATCCTGGTGACCTTGCACTAACGCACCTGCTCTACAGAAGATGGACTAGCCTGAATTCGTACTTTTAATTCACGTAGACAAATAGTTAATGCTTGCCTCTGTTTTAGCTTAATTTGAGTTTTTATATTTTTTAAAGTTATGAATGAAACTCTGAGGGCACCTATTGTTAAAAACACAATCTTTTTTCAGCCTAAAGAACAGAAACAGTCCCTCATATCCACTTTGTCAATGGTAAGCTTGGCATTACCTGAGAATTTATGACTGTTTAAAGTTTATTAGCTTGTGTGCACAGGCGCAACTCAACGCTTGTTCGGCAACACTACATCTGGTTGGACCAACAGCAGCCGAACATACAGTATAAACTTCTATTAATACAAGAAAATAACTTAAGAAAATTGGATTCCTTGTCCTTAAGCAACTTATTTCTTCAATTCTGACCTGTCTCTTAGTCAGAGCTTTGCCCGCATGGATCAGTGAGTTGAGGAAACTTCTTACCATATTAGGCAATGGAATTTAAAACATGCCACGATTTTCAAGCAGGCCTGTGGTCCAGCAATGCCCCGTGTTCCCTTGCTGCAGCACCCTGTGAGGCAGACACACTCTAGATCACTGTTCTAGCATTCTTCCTGAGGACGTGCATCCTTCTCAAAGCCACTCAAACAAGGAATAAGAGCAGATGGATTTCAAAGTAGACATATTTAACATATGCAAGGCTTAAAATTGTAGCAAGCGTACTCAATTTAAGAAGCATTAACTATCAAATATTGGCCATTATAACCAGCAGAGGAAACAAGTAGTGATTCTATTGATAGTTTTTCATTATTTCAATGCCACAGTTCCCATTGGTGTTTGCTTAGGATGCTCTTCATTAACATTTAACATCATGATACAGATTGATATCAATGTTCTTTTCCTCGTTTTACAAGCCATGATAAGCAGTGTTAACAAACATATATTTTAAGTTGGTGCTCATTGCAGTGAGCATGAGAAACCAACCCATCAATACCATGTATGAAGGAGTAAGATGTTTGTCATTTTCAAGAGGTAAGTACAAAGTTTGGCATTGTTCAAGTTACAATTTCTGCAGTCCTATAGCAATCCTTAAAAAAACTTTGGTAAAGTGTAATATAGAAAAAAAGAAATCACCGGCAAGCACATTGAATCATTGGAAACATGGTTAAATGAGGTAAACACCACCTGCCAGTTAAAATATAGGGTTTTACATCCCCACGTGTTATCATACCTTTCATTTTCATTGTTAATATCCTGACAACTTCTTACACTTATAACTTTAAAGTCTGTTTCAAAGCTCTTTTCAAAATGGCCGCTCTAGTGCACTGGGGTTTGAGATCTGTCTTCAGTGGTTCTCAACCCTGGTCCTGGTGACCCACTGTTCTGCTGGTTTTTGTTCCAACCAAGTTCTCAATTACTTAATTCAACCCTTAATTGAACTAATAATTTGCTTAATTTTACTTTTTAAACAGTTTAGCTTAAAGTTGGAGAATTTATAGAATTTTATATTTAATGCAAAATCTCCAACTGTTTAAAATAATTTAAAAGCTCTGATTAGGCATATTAGTTCTATTAGGGGTTCAATTAAGTAATTTAGAGCTTGGTTGGAACAAAACCCATCAGAACAGTGGGTTCCCAGGACCAGGGTTGAGAATCATTACTGTAAATCATTGTGGGAAGAGCGTTTTTTTTTTTTTTTTTTTTTTTTGAAATAAGTGCTGTCTTTTCTATTCCCTACCACATCATGGATCGTTATTGCTGTGTTACCTGTTTGTGGGCAATAATCCTTCCACCATCAGTGCACAAGAGAGGCCATTTTGAAAAGAGCTTTGAAACAGTTTCAAGTTATAAGTGTAAAAAGTTGTCAGGATGTTAACAATGAAAACAAAAATTAGAGGAATGCTATTTAAACAGTTGTAGCAACACATGGGGACGTGTAACGCTATATTTTTTCCGAACCCCGCTACTTACTCTTTAAGAGGCTTTGAATTACATTACAATCAATCAATCTTTATTTTACATATAACACCTTTCATAGTGGACCACCATCACAAAGCGCTTTACAAGATAATGAGGAACAATGCATAATACATGAAATATAGTGAAATACAGGGCATAGTACATTAAATACAAATGGTAAAAAAACAATGCAAATGCATTATACAAGCATATTACATTAAATACAGGCTAGGATGTGAATTTTAAACATTGTGGATGCGCGTGTCCTACAGAATCATATGAATAAGATGGAGTGGAAAACCTGAAATAGCAATTTAGACAACAGCTAATAACAGATATCAGGCTTAAAGAGCATTGAAAGCAAGAGAGAAGAAATTGGTCTTGAGAGTTAATTTGAAGCGAGCTACTATGGGAGCTGCACACATTAAAGCTGGGAGAGAGTTCCAGAGAGTCAGAGCTATGAAGCTAAGAGTGCTCTCCGTAGTTTGGTGACTGTGTTTTTTGTAAAATAAAAGTATTTAATGAAGGTATGCTCACTGGAAAAAGCACATCAATGCAGTAACTACATTGATGAATGCATTAGGTGATACATTTATCTATGTTGTCTATTTTCTTGTCATAGCAAAGTAGAATTGTGTAACTGCACAATAATAAAATATGATTGTTTTTAAATTGTCAATTCATTATAATAAAGGGGGTTCTTTTATCATTTTCTTAACACTGCAATGACTTTTAACACCTATTGTTCCACGCTGATGGTATGTTGATTGAGTTGGATTACAGGTACAATGAAGTGCCAGACACACTCGAATGCTGCTGGGCTGTTTGCTGGGTGGGATTTGAAGCATTATACTAATCTGCAGGTAAAATATGTAATGTATCCAAAACATGTTAACAGTTGGGGATTTGAATCAGACAGAAATAGGGGATATGTTCAAGAGAAGCACATTGTCAGCACATACAATCTGCATAGAACTGCAGGCAGCATGCCAAAAAAAAATCTGCTGTGACATTTCCAGCAAACATCATAATGCAAGAGGGAATCTAATCTAAAATGTCTACACCCCTGGCTCATAAATCTCAAAGTCTGCCATTTCCTGTTTCTTCTTATGCCTAATATCTTACCATAGATTACAAGATTCCCTTGTTTTTTGGATTATAATATTTAAGATACAGTACATCTGTACTGCGCAAACATGTACTCTGCTCTGCAAAAGTCTTAGACATGTTGCATTTTTCTAC
>NW_024472427.1:0-9323 GCF_017654505.1 Polyodon spathula | reverse complement strand
TCTGATGCACTATAAGTGTCAACAATTTACTCAAAGCCTCCACTAGTGTTTTCTACTGTTATAACAACCTTGACTTGCATATAGAAGGAAAAACATTGAGTGAAATAACTTGCTTCACTTGATTTTCAAGGAGTGGTATCTGAAGCACAATCAACAAGTACAGAGAAACATCATCTGTAATTGACAAACCCAGGACTGGAAGACCCAAAAAGCTGTCTAACAAGGATGAGCAGTACTTGAAGATAATAGCCTTAAGGAATAGAAAGAAGACAAGCTTTGAATTGACAACAGATCTGGCAGAAGGCACAGGTGACGTTGTCCACCCATCAACAGTCCAAAGCACCTTTGACCATTGTTCCATAGTGCAATTTCTGTGTTCTTGTGCATATTTTAGCCTTTTAGTCTTGTTCCCCTTTCTTAACAGAGGTATTCTTACTGCAATACATCCTTTAAGTCCTGATTTCAAGAGTGACCTTCATATTGCCAGTTCTATTGTCAATGCGTTGTTTGTCGTCTTTCTATTCCTTAAGGATATTATCTTCAAGTATTGCTCATCCTTGTTAAACAGCTTTTTGGGTTTGTCAATTACAGATGATGTTTCTCTGTACTTGTTGATTATGCTTCAGATACCACACCTTGAAAATCGAGTGATGAAAGCTATTTCACTCAATGTTTTTCCTTCTTTATGCAAGTCAAGGTTGTTATAATAGTAGAAAACACTAGTGGAGGCTTTGAGTAAATTGTTGATGCTCATAATGCATCAGAGTAGAAAAATGCAACATGTTTAAGACTTTTGCACAGCAGTGTATATTGTTTGGTAAGTTTTCCAGGCTGGAACCCCTTGCTCAACCTCCTTGCTCTGTTTATCATTCATTAAAAGTATAGCATGCTTTTCTGCATAGATCAGATTGAGGACAGGGTTATCTAGTTTAAAAGTCCCAAGGGCAAAATGATCCTGTGATGTAATTATTACTCATGGCCTGTCACCCTGGTCTTTCTTGACTTTTCATGCCAATTTCCTGTTAGATCACCAAAAAATGGCTGGGAATACAGAATCTTAATTATACAATTAATCTTTGGCTAATGTGTAGATATTTTCAACATCTTGAAAAGACAGGGTATTTTCTGAAGCGGTGCACTGACATGAAATGGAAATGTACTAAATGTTGGTCAAAGTTAATGGCCATGTTTTGTGACAGATCTTATTCAACACGTAGAAGCCTGAAGGAATTCACCGTACAAAGCTGTTTACTCAGATCTGTGTGTGTGACTCTGGGGATTTGCAAGTATTGTTGTGGCTACAGCTGCTGTTTCAGTGCATATTGATTGAGTTTGCATATGGTGGAACCACAGTGATTAGTCAGGTTTTTCCAGACAGTCAAGCACTAAACATTTCCTACTGAGTGATAAATCATTGTATAGTTATGGCGTCTAAAACAGAAACCAAGTTGACAGAGTGGCATTATAGAGAGATTCAGTAAAATATAGCTGGGTTTGTTATTGACTAAAAAGGCAATGGAAACTGGCACTTCGTAACTGTTCGTTCAAGCACACAGTTTCTGTTTAATTGAACACACAGAGAAGCAAAGGTTTACTGCATGTACTGTGGTATCCATTTCATTAACACTGGTCAAAGCCAGTGAGGACTGTACTAGTCTGTCCTTCCTTGACACGTTTTCTGTTTTCCACTTTAGTACTGATTCACGATCATCTCTAATTCTGAATCCAGTCGGCCATTGGTGGATCGAGTTAAAGAGAATCTGAAGAGGCAAAATATACTCTGTTTTATATATGAGAAATAGTGTTGCAAACGGAGTGAAATCAACATCCTCAGCCAATTCTAATTCTAAATATAAAAAGGCTTGAACAGCCAGATTTGTGTTGAGAGACTTTGTTATAGGCATACTTTCTTTCACTAGCAAGTTACTCATAAATGGAATTATTTCTGTAATCCCTTCTGCCAGAGTTTAATATAGTTAAAACCAGTGTTCTGAACATCCAGACCCGAGGTCTCTCAGGCTGACGGCAGCGCAGGCAATTTCAAATGAAAAACACCAAGTATACTGAACAAAAGGACCAGGGAGGATACAGGGAGAAAGCTAAATGTTGTAGGGGGATAGGGTAATGGTTACACTTTGGTGTACCAGCGGTACTTAGAGAGAAGACATGTTTGATAGAGAGTTCATAGGGTGCTTTAAACGTCTCAGTTTTAACACCAGGATTTGATGACTAAAACAGAACATGGCCAGGCTAATTTTCACAGAGGATTAATGTTTTTTTTTTTTTTTTTTTTGTAATAATAATTTATAAATCCAACTTCAATAATTGCTCATGATCATTCCTGCTATTGAGTTGAGCCCTGCTAGTTTTATTGCTTCAAAATAATGAATGACTGTATTGAATATGATATAACAACTGCCATTTCTCTGGGCTTTTTCTACAGTTTTTCATTTCCTTGCTTACTGCAAACCAGACACAAAACCACACCACGGTTGAACTTCCTCACTGCTAAGTCTGCCCTGGACACCCATTTAAGAAGTTAAGATATTCTTTCTGATTGATTTCTGATTGAGTGCTTATACAGTATAACACAGAATACAACTTGTTCCATTGTGTATTGATTTTGTGAAGAGAACTAGGACAAAGTGAGTTTGCTTCATTTGTGTCTGGAACAAATTCAAAATGTATAGCTTTACAATGTACAAAGTATTACCACCCCTCAATGTATTGTAACAATAGGGAAAAACATATTAAGAATCAACATAAAGCCTATTTAATCACCACTGAATTATCATGTTCAAACTTATGCAAGCCAGAGTAGCAATATAAAGTTGGAACTAAATGCTAGGTTATATGCAACTTTTTATTTACATATAATGTATTTCAATCATTAAGTTCAGGACCACTTGATTTTCATGAACAGTACCTACAGTACTTTGTATCTTTAATATTCAGGCTGATCTAGCATGCAGACAACCATGATTATGTCAATATTTTCCTTGGCCTAGAGAAAATAAAAAAAAAAAAAGTTTTTTTTCCCCAGCTATTTATTTTTGAAATAAATGGTTTGGTTTAAAAAATAGTTACTTCTTGAACAGACCAAGGACTACCACTTTAGTAAAACTGTAGTAAATGACTGACTAGAGTAATTTTGTAGAAACTTTGGTAGATACTGTAATGAAATGCAGCGTTTATAATTAAATAAGTAATAGGAAACGCTATTTGCCCATTGACCAGCGTACTAGATCTGAGAACTGCTTTAAACAAGCTATTTTGTTAACTGTGAAACAAATAGACCTGGCTTAATATGTTGAGGAGCATTGTTGTACTGGAGACAAAGAACAGGATGGACAGGCCATGCCTGACCGTTATATTAACCCTTTGTCTGTTTTGTATAATTCAAAGACACTTATTTTGTTGTATGTTGTTGAAGTTCTACACATATTATATATATATATATATATAGATATAATATTAGTATATATATATCATATATATAATATATATTCTTCGTGGTGTTTTATCCACTGACAAAAAAAAAAAAACTAGGCAGAAAAAATAACTTGATAATGAATGAATGCAGACTCCAAAAGGCAGACATGGTACACACGGTCTTTTGAAGTTTGCCCAGGTTCAGTAGAACAAAGGCAGGATTGTTGTTGAGGTCTCTTATCCTAGTGTATCACTAGTCAATTGTTCTGTAATTTAACAACAATAATAAACTGGGAGAAATATCAATTTTTTTTTAAATTTAAAAAAAATAAATTATTATTATTTTTATACAAGCACTGTTCAATTTGTTACTGTCCAAAGTCGAAACAAGTAAAATCTAGGTAAACTGAAGCCATGTTTTAGGTTGTATTCGAGAAGATTTCTTTATTTCTTTGTTTAATCCCGTTCTCCACATATCTGAAAATTGAACTGGGTAAAGCACCTGTAACTGTTTCTACAGAATAAGTTTGAGCTATTTTACAATCCTACCCAAAATGCCTCAATATTGATGAATTCATATGAATGGAGGATTTAAAATAAGGTCGTATGGATTGAATTGCCATTGTGTAATCTTTATATGAAGGCAATAGCTTCCTGATACAGCTCAATGCTATACAATGCCTTCATCTATTAATATTTAACCAAGGAAGGATTTGCTTTATTTACAGAATGAGACCTTTACTTATTATATAGCAGTACTGTGTGTATTTATAAAATCACCATGGATACCCTGTAGGGAGCCTACTCATATAAAATGGAATGCAGCCCAGATTGCTTGTATAAGTAACTCGTTAATGAGCAAACTCCTACAGATGCTGTACAGGGGAATTTTGGGACACAAGATTTAACATATAGAGAACACTTTCTATGATATATAATCACACCATTATTACACAAAAGTTAATTGCCATTAATCCAAAATATAAATGAAGAATTATTCAAATGTAAACCTATTGATTTATTACAACTTCTAGACAACTTGTGAATACAAGTCAAAAAATATTTTGCTACAGCTTTCAACTTATGTAACATACTAGTTTCAGCTCAATACCAGTACTTGAGGTCTTTATATCGGAACTCTTTTTTTTATCATCTGGGCCACAGATCACTGTACTGTATGTACAATGTCAATCATGTGGACAGTGTTTAAAAAAACTTAGAAAAGTCAGATGTTCTTTATTAACCTACTCATATATAAAATATATCTCTCACATTGGATCATTGCAAACTATAGTAGTGCAATATTTTGGTTCAGATGTCTTGAATAAATACTTATTTAAGAAAACAACTGAATGCAGACTGAAGACTTTGAATAGCTTTATTGTCACACACCGACAACAGCTGCAGTGTGTGTCCACTCCCTTACACAATCCAGTGCTTTAATACAACAGGTTGTTGAATAAACTTTACACAGGCACACTGTAAACAAGTTCCTGAACAAACAAACTTCAAGTACTGAATAGAATCTTACAGCTGTATTTATTTCATATGCGTCTGGTAGTAACACCTGGTCTGGACAACGCAAAAATATGGAGCTGCTTGTATGCAGTCTCAAGTCAGCGAGGCTCCAAATAATATTCATTATTTCTATTGTCTGATTTGTTTACAATAAAATAACACTGGAAGAAACTCAACAGGTAGAACAGCAATCAGACAGATATGGTACTTCCTGCATCAGATCAAACCATCCAGAACATCTCCTAACCTCAAGCACAGCAGTGTAAACAAACACTGCTGTCAAAACGTCATTAACCTTGAGGACCAAGGAGGCATGAATGCTCCAAAAGCTGGAAAACGACCTTGGATTTTTATGTCTAGCTCTATCATGACTTTGAAAACCTTTTTTAAACTCTTTCAGCACTGCAGCTCTGCATACAGGTCTAGGAGAGATAAAAACTGCTGACCACTCTACAAGCATAAAAAACAGCAGAGCAAAAAAAGAATCGAATACTCTTCAGCAGAAGTAGATTTGTTTTTCCAGTTAACTGTTGAATTTGTTATCCCAATGCAGTCTTTCTGTGCTCAAGGTAAATGTTAATTAGCTTGATCACCGGAGGGATGAAGTTGGTGCCGACTGCCCATCTGCTGATGAATGTATCTGTGAAGAGGGAGATTATCACAATGGATACAGGGAATGAGGAGAGTGCAACCGGGGAGGGATTCCTGACCGCTGTGTGGAAGAGCATGTCTGTTTAGATGACCGTCTGCAATGATTTGGTACATGTTGTGCCTGTCATGAATTACATTTGTGAAAGAAAGGGTTTAAAAAGTGAAATTCTTTGGAATACAAATATTAAGTTGGGTTTTATACCACAATACACAAGTGAGATACTAGCTTTTGTCAATACTAAATACAAACTCAGTAGATTTTACCTTTTTTGTATGCATTAGAACTGAGAGCATTACAGCTAAAATAGAGAAATGAAATAAAGCTATAAACTTTAAACTTGCTATGATGTCTTTCATTGATCTTTAAATACAACAATAACTAAAGTGAAAACTGGGTTTGTTGAAAGCTGTGCATTCCTCAAACAAACCAATAATATAAAAAAACCCTGTAGTACCTAAGTCACCGCAAAGTCAATCAGTGTAGATCCAACTCTAATTTGAAACATTACTGTGGACTAGTTCATGGACATAACATTTCATAAACATTCTTAAAGATCTCCGAGCAATTCAGAATCAACACGACCCTGATTATATAACATCTGGTGGGGTAGTGAGATGCAAAAAGTCTCAATTCAGGCAGAGAACCTCTGTAAGAAAGCCAACTAATCCCATTTTTAATGAACTGTTATTTTGGATGTTGAGTTGAAATCTTAGCATTTGTTAACATTGGCATGGTAGGCTTATTATGATTGTTGAATCGGCCTATTATACTGTATGTATGGCCTATTGCAATAATGGCTGCATTCCAGCAATTCATACTGATAAATCTATTCAGTGATAAACCGTAATGCTCAGTTTCACATACAGTAATTTCTCAAAGCCATTTCCCACAAGACTATTAAATTAACAATACATTTACATGGTTAGTTTCAGGCAGTGATGACTGTTTGTTCATACCTATTTGCTAGGACTGACATCAAGTGCAGTAGATTTCTAACAGCTAATGCATAACCCATTTGAGAAGGTGACTTTATAATTTCCATCTTATGGAAGCTCTTAGGACGAATTTTGATATCTAACAGCACCCTTCACTTTGATCTAATACGGCTGTCATATTGTGGTTGTTTTTGGTTGATGAACACCTAATGATTTACACATGTTTAAAATATTATTTGTATGCATCTTTGTGTTTTGTCTTTGTAAAAGCTCAAACCCTCTAGCAAATCTAATCTAAACTTAGATTTCCAAGCACAAAGAGCCCATCCGTCCCATTTTTCTAAATTGTTTCTTTATTGAACATGCTGCAGAGTGGCTTAGATCCAGAAATAGAGGTACGATAAGAGCATATCCCCCATCGCCTCTGGTGCTCAAATGCTTTGACTTTGTCTCCACAGACTAATTAAAGAAAATAAACATAATGACTGATTTCTCCTTATATGAGCATTTACTAGTGCCTACTGCCTTGATGATAATACCTTTTAAATAATAAATGAAAATAATTGTGATGCTGATTTGAGTTTATTATCTCTGTCACCAGTATTACATACAGTGGTTTAAATGTAGAACACAGTGACTGATTCAATAGTAAATAATACCCTTGCTTCACTAACCATATAATTTGCACCAAATGGCAATCATGTGGTTTTAACACATTTTTATCACAGATTAGTTAGGTTGTCTGCAATACAGGAAGTATATGCAGTATTTTGAAACTCTTTCAATACTTGAGGTTTAACTTTAGGAGGTTTAATACTGTAGGTATACTTACCTGAGGAAGTGCTTATGGATCTAGTCGGAGGTTTAATTGATTTAATTTATTAAGGACATGCTTGAAACAAAGACCTAGACTGAAAATGTTGATACACCTCTGATCTACATTACAACAACAGACAATAACAATGACCTGCAACAGATAGTGTGTATATTAAAGCCGTGTATTCAGACACTCACTGATACACTCAGTGTTTGTATAGTCAATGTTTGTATAGCCCTGTCACAGGTGATAGCAGACTATATTGACATGTGTAGGAAGGACACTAGAGCAGGTATGTAGGGTGTTTGGAATTATTTCAATGCCGGCTGCACACTTATGAATATCCCTTACCTGCTTGGCGAAATTAACATACTCATTGAGGCACCAGAGATGCGACTGCAACATGACCCAGCATGAGTTTGGATGTTGTTTGTAATGGTTTGGGCATATATAAGCATTTGTGGTCAACAACACTTGTCAGTCCCAGGCTGAAACTATTAACCACCAATGTGTGCACAGACAGTTAATACGCTGATTGAGGAAAGTTAGCACAACCCACATCAAACTGTGCAGATCGTTAATGCTCCTTGCTTTGTAACGGAGTTGGATCTTTCATAAAAATGTGTGCAATCTACAGATTGCATTTTGGACAAAATGATGTAATGCAGGTCATGCACAATACCTGTGCATCATTTGCACATGTCTTTCCAGTTCATTACTATTCAAATATAAAGACTTCATGCAGGTTGCTGGTGGTTTGCATTTCAAATATAGAGTTCAGCTCTACATTCTGTAAATACATACCAACCAATGCAATGTGTGTGTGCTTTTTGTTTTATTCACTGCACTTTTTTTAGGTCTTATTGTAACTACAGTAAGCCACACTTACCTGTCATGTAAAGCCATACATGTACCTATCCTAAAAACATTGTATGTACTGTAATGCTATCTTGTGGCTTAACACATTGTGGGAAATTGCTTATTGTCTCGCCTTTGCGCCAGCCTCATTAAAGTCTATAATGGATACAGCCTGCAAAGAAGCTCATAATGATCCTAATGACCTGATCAGACTTTCATTTCTCATGTGTCTGATGGTGATCTGACAGGTTGAAGACATGTCAAACTACATGCAAGACCAGTAGTATTTTTAAAACCGGCAAAGCAGTAGCTTATCAGTAAAACTGTAAAACTGAAAAAGATCAGTTTCTAGGCTCAAATTACAATGTTTTAGATGGGGTTACAGCTCTTGGGCACTGTAACAGTGATAACTGGGGTTAGCAAAACATTTTTGGTGATCAGGCCACTGGCAAAAAAGCTCAGAAAAGAGCTGTGGCTTCCTGAGAAGATGTAAATGAATCTTAGATTTAATTATATACTGTGCTGTTGCTGTGTCAAGTAGCAGATGGTCCACACAGTCTTAAAGGGACGGTGTCCCTTTTCTCCAGATAATATCTAATCTCCACCAGCTTACCTTAATTTCCAGCCATTTTTACACTATTGTATGTATAGAACCAAGCAAAAATAATGATATCAATCTGCAAGCCTCTATATCAACAGAACTAAAAAAACAAATCTGATGATGATCTTATTTAAAATGGTTAGGAAGAGAACAGTTAATGTAGTAGTTGAAACTATCCTGGCAAGGAGGTACGAGAATCATTCAAGAGTTACAGCCCCCAAAAAAAGCCATCTGAAAAAGCTCAGTTGAGGATGAGTTTCACCTTGCAGTCTGCAGCAGTGACATGAGGTTTTAGTGAAGCGAAGCTACAGTATAAACCAAAATCATCCACAACTATCAAACACTCGATAGTATTACATTTAGAAATACTAAAAGAATGTTTGAGACTAAGGTTATTGAAACTATTAATTTTCTTTGAGTACTTCCAGAAAAAGTGCATTATGCCAAATTTCATCAAAAAAAGTGTGCCTCAAACATCCAATGAATGCGCCTACCACACCAACATTGATG
>NW_024472426.1:0-9548 GCF_017654505.1 Polyodon spathula | reverse complement strand
GGGATGTTAGTACATTATCTTCAATCTGTATGTGATTTTATTGGAAAGTGTTTCTCATTAACATTAAATTTGGCATTTAAAAAAAAAACTCATTTATGATTTACTAATTCTAATAAATAATTACATATTTGAACTAGCTCCAACTTTGTACTTTGATCTCCTGGGTTTTTTTTTTTTTTTGAAAAAACAGTACAAGTCAAACTAAGCTCTTCGATTAAATACTTCTTGAAAGTTATGTTAACAGTTCATAAATTCTGTGTGTGTGTGTGTGTGTGTGTGTGTGCACTAAACTAACTACCAGCATTCGCTGCGGGACATACATTGAACAGAGTTCTCTTTTTTTAATTGAAATGATTGTTCTACTTGTTGTTTAATTGTTGTTTAATTGTTGTACGGTTGCACTTAATTTAATGTACATGTCTCTTATCTGCCCCACACCCTCTTTGTGTTATCCTCGTGTGTGTATTTCTCTCCCCCAAAGTATGTTATGATTCTTGTCTGCTCACCCTTTCCCCTGTTTGCGTCTTTATTCTCTGCTTAGTTCAGCGCTTATAAATGCTACTGTTAGATAGTCCCCCTTGCAGAGCAAATAAAAAAGCAACACATTGAAATTCTCTTCCTTCTTTGCTGAACCTGTGCGCACCAGGCACTGCAATTTGCTTTTATTAAAGACAGTTAATTTATTTTTTTATCCTTGTGACTTTATTCTCCCTCTGTCATTTTCTCTGTGATTTTGAATGCATTGACCGTGACTGCTCCATGATTTATGTCCAAATTGTCTGTGACAAACTCCTAACCCTAACTGTTGGTCATCGTTGACACTGTATTAGGAGAGGAATAAAAAAATGACCAATGTCTGTGCCATAATTTAGTCAACCCCTCCCCGAAGGTCCTACACAATCTGTGGTCATACACAAAAAAAGTGCTTGTATATGTAATTTTTGGGGGTGCCCGAGCACACACAGTGCCCACGGAGCTGGCAACAGTGCCTGAAGTTCAGATTCGGTTTGAGTCTCACTTCTAGAATTCGGGTCTGAACGCTGCCGTTTCAGAGGGCAGAATCTTGGTGATGTGCAGGGCCAGTGGGGAGTCTGCCGGCGCGGCAGAGGAAAGACCTGCCATGTCGTATCCTGTGAGATCTATATCTGTCGCATCTAAGGTTTGGGGACGTCTATTATTGGATTTTGACATACCAGATTGCAGTTAGTGTGTTTAGTTTAAATATACGTTCAGGAAACTATTGTTAAAAATCTAAAATAATATAAATAAGGTGGAGGCAGATGCACACGAGTGAGTACTCCATATTACATCAAAACCAGAACCCCCTATGTAGTTTTAATGTATAATTAAATGTAAACATTTTTCATTGAAAGGATAGGCGTGTCTCAGTAGTTCTGGGCATTTGGAGCCGTGCAATACTTTTGGGCATCACTGTCCATTCGGAGTGTGCAATAAATAGTGTCATTAAAATTCAGAGGGCGTAGCCATTAGCCAGTAAGGTGTGCATATGTTTTTGTAACCCACCTCTGGAACATTCATTTCACATCTTGGTTTCCGGCTGACCTAACTTTGTTTTAACGCACTGTTTGAGTGTGTTTACAGACCGCTGTATTCTATCATTCTATCAATTCAGTTCCATTATAGCTGTAAAGGTTTAGGTTCTGCATTCTTACCTTTGGCTTTATCAGTGTTACAGACCACACTTTTTAATTTTACAGGTGCCATCATTTCTGGTAATTCCTGAAAATATATTTTCTTTATTATTTCTTTATTAAGTCAGAAGAAGAAAACAACAACAATTCCCATTTATATAGCGGCTTTCATCACAAGGATCCCAAAGTGCTTCACACACACACACACACACACACACACACACACACACACACACACACACAGAGAGAGCAAATGAACAATTAAACCATTATATTAGAAACAGTCAGAAAAAGAATTTGTAAAAATCTAGTTTTGTAAAACAAATAGAACTATTTAAAAACAGTCTATTAAAAAACATTTCTAAAATTGCAATTAAAAAATACAAAAAGAAAATGCAGTTTTAATTGTAAAATAAGATCAAATAAAAAAAAAAAAAAGCTGTTTTATAAAAATACATTTTCAATCTTTTCAGTTCCCTCACAGAAGGCAGAGCATTCAGTAATTTAAGCGTTCGTGCATCAGGGTGTCGCAACCTGTGTCTGCCTGCAGCATACTGCGGAAATCAGAAATACCACATTGAACAATTGTGGTGTTAGTTATATCTGCTGGGGGCAGAGTGTTGCAGGTTTGTTGAGAGAGAATACATATTTGAGAACTCTTCAGTGGTGCTCGAAACTTCTCAGTTCACCAGGATGTTAAAAAGTTCACCAGGATGTTATGACTCAAACAGAAAATTATATGTAGAATACATTCGTTAGGTAACTGATATGTTTTAAACAGGGACCAACTTGCTCTTTAAGTTCTTCATCAAAATATCCCAACAAGTATGAATACTTCTTTCTTGTTGCAGTCAGTGTGAAACTGAACTGGAACACGCACGTTAGTGCAGCTGGCAAATAAGCATTGTAACAGATTTTTTTTTTCTTCTTTTTTTACTGGAAATGAGTACACTGTTTCATGTTCAGGCTGCTGTTTTCAAAGGTTATGCATTCAGTGCAGTAGGCCCCTTTTGCATTGACTTTTTGAAGGAGGGCAGACAAAGATGTCGGATTTTTTAATAATGTAAGCTCTTAAAACATTCCCAGTGCCCACACATGTTTCAGAATGACGCAGATGTTTGCACTGGTTAGATCTGTGGTGTTTTTATGTACTCAACTCCACTTGTTGAATTTTGATTATTTTTTCATTTGGTGATTGAATGACATGCTTAGAGATTAGACTTTTTCTTTCTTTTCATCACGACAGTTTAAATGACAATTTTTTTTTTTTTTTTTTGTAATATGGTCAAACCTAGGCAGTCTGCATTGGCAATTAAGGAATACTGTTTGGGGTACCACTGCTTGCTTGTTAAAATGTTTTGCGTGTATTTGAATATTGTTATGTATTCAGGGATATTTTATAAGAAAAGTGTGCCCAGTTATTTTACCCCCATTTTTCACCCCAGTTTAGAATATCTTGTTCCCTCACCACATAAACTCCCCACAATGACTCAGGAGAACTGAAGGTCAGTGGGCGTCCTCCAGTCCAAGGGAATATTTTAACACAATTAAACAGAGGCAGAAACAGTGTTTTCAATTTCTGATCTACTATTTAGTAGCACTAAGTCTGACTTATGGTATTTTAGTCTTTTTTTTTTCTCTGTATTGTTTTTAACAGTAATAAGAACTCATTTGACATCCGTATTAGAGCCACACAAACCGTGGTAAATTAGGCTAATCAACACCAATGACCCTCACCTCACCTGGTATAAAAGGACATCTGATCCAAGGCTATAAGTTAGGATATTTAATATTTTATTTAGGCTTTGTGTCACTTATCAGTTCATTTATGCAGTACTAATCGGGGGGCCTGTTTCATAATCGCAGAGATTCATAGGGCTTCGACGTTACAGACGTTACCGATTTTCACCTGAAACTTGCGACAGCCAGACAGCAACTGCAAGTAGAAATTTGAATCACAGATCCTGTTTTAGGTCATACCCTGCCACTCATACTGCTAGCTCACCGTTGATATGGCAGAGAACTCACAAGGGACCGGTCAAATCGTCTTGATGCTTTTACAGTCTGCAATATCAAAGTGCCAGTTGCCATGAGGGAAGAGAACTAATCTGCAGTTTATTAGATCAAGAAATTAGCCTTAGATCTCAAATACCAATTTTGTCCTCTGCTGTGAATGAGCACCTGTACATATTCAGGAAAGATTTCATTCCATTAATATTCAAGTCATTTCAGATGCCAAAAGGTCTATGTAAAATGCTGTCATTTGATACCCTGCGAGTACAAAAGGCAGTTTCATGTGAGCGAACTGTGATATCAGCTACATATCAAGTATGTAGCTTTAACTATTGATCTATTTTCATTGTTGCTTACTTAGATAGATCACAAATGATGTGTTTACTTACTTCAAAGTTGGGTCAAAGGTAGCAGGAAAAACTTTGCTATCAGCGTTTCGATTTTGGCTTGTATCCAATCTACTCTCAATACCAGCAACAGCGACTTCACCAGTTATATTTAGCATCATTTTTTTCTCTTTGGTGAGGTCTTTCATATCCCTTATTTTTTCCCCTTTTAATTTTGTTCTGCTTGCTCTATCCATTTCTTTCTTATTTTGGCTACTGTTCTTTGTATCATCCGTAATAATCTGGCATTTTTTTGTTGTTAAAAAAAAATCCTGACATGCAAACTAGAATGGATTTGTGTTAACCAACCATTTCAATAATTGTATCAGTTTCTTCTTTGGAAAAATTGGCTTTCCTTTGCACACCTGCCATTGTATGTAATTGGTCACTGTGCTTTAAAGTTGATTATGTCTTGTTTTTTCCTTAATGTTTAGAAACTGATCAAATGCAAATTGAACCTGGTGGTAAATCTGGACTCTCTTATCATTCTTTCAGCTTCAGTGCCCCGTATCGACAAATATTTTTTACATGTTTAAGTTGTACCTCACTAGCCTGTGTGGAAAATATGAGTTTTATAATAACAAGATTGCCTTGTCTTTTAAAATGTCTTCAGTATTCCAGACCTCCTGTATGTTTGTTTTTGCTGAGCTCAAATTCAGATGACAGTACATATGGCATTCATACCCTCCTGCTGCTGCAGGTAGCTGTGGTAGCAGCATGATGGCTGTTTATCCATACATCTTCAAGCAGAGCGGAAGCTTGTGTAACTGCGCTAAAACTACTTTGGGAATGTGTACAAACTGGCAAGCCAACGGTGTGGTTCCAGTTGAATTGGAGTGCACAGAAAGGTAAACTAAGAATGCAGTAATTTTCCTAGGAAATCATATTTTGTGTAAATGTGAACTATTGTTAGGACAGAATGAATATTGAAATGCCAAATATACTATATGTGCGTCCCAGCATGCAAAAAATTAATGTGTTTTTTTTCTTTCGTAAAACATAAAAATCATACGCAGCTGGAAAGTAGACACTGCAAAACCGCACTCAAACGGATTGCCAGTAATAAGAGGACTGAAGGGATTTTTGAAGCTGGTTCTAATTTTCTAGTACCCTGAAGCTAATTTGGTACTGCCAATTTCAATCAAATCACTACATGACGTTGTCACGTAGAGCTTCTGAAAAAGCCTAACAGACTGACGGTTGATCTTTATTGCTGCAAAGCAGGTTTTGGGTTCAGTTTTTGGATCAACCAGTAATGGTGAATTAATTAACTTAACCTCAAGTGCAGCTCATGCTGCCAAAGGTGGTTTGCCCTTCTCATAACAGGCCATGTCTGTTAAGTCCAACTGTTAAACTTTCCACACATTTTATTTATTTAATTTCTGTTGCTGTTTTGAACAGATAGATTAACCCCACCAACGAGCAGTCCCGGCAGAGCCATACCACCCAGCAGTGCTTTGTAAGAGTAACAAAATCAATGGGAAATGATTTAGGGTAGTGGTAGACATTTCCAATGAACCCTGGTTCAGCAGTTAAAGGTTTTTTGAATGGAGCTCATTGGCAAGGAGATGAACCTCACAGGGAAGGCCAGGGCTACAGAAGATTGTGACATCTGAAAGACGCCATTCATTACACACAACAACTCAAACACTGAATGTTATGAGACCCGTCCTTTTCTAATTAAACTGGCCTGGCCCTGCATGCAAGTTACTGAGCGTTCGCCACTTAATGTGATAACTTTTCAACTCATTCTTGATGTCTGATTTGCTGAGTGGACAGTTCAAAATGCTGAATGCACGCAAGTTCCATTTCAATCGTAGTTTCTGACCCAGACTTATTGGCACAGTCCTCCAATAAATTACCTCGAGGGCTGACTTACAGGATTAGGACACTACAGGTCTTTCTGATTTGCTACTGTAGGTCCTTTTTGATGAATTGTGCTGATGACATAATATTCAAATCCAAGTTAAAAAGAATGTAAAAGTTATCATATTAAGTGATACACAGCACACACAATTTAGAGGGGATAGATGTTTCATGGAGAACCAGTCTCAAAACATATACATTCCTCTGAAAGGTGAGAGATACGAGCACTGGTCAGAAATTCACACTGAAAAATCACAGCCCTAAATATATTAGAAATATGTGAATGCTGTACAATGACTACACAGAAAGCACATGTTTACGCCTGGTTAGGTGAGGTTATGTTTTTAATTGTCACACTAATTGCATTAAACATATTTCACCTTGTTGCATGGTTAGACATGCCTTGTTCAACATGGTGTATAATTCGTCTTTGTAGTGACATGTTTGGAATTAAGCCATTCGCTCATGTGTAACAACAACAGAGGAAATCTCAGTTAACAGACAGTTTTAATTGTCTTTAATATTAGATTAAAGATATCGAACGACCATGCTGCTTAAACCTTCAGTTTTGTACTAAAATCAAACTTCTACCTTTTTTTTTTTTTACGAATGAAAGCGCTCACATTCCCCAAATGTAGTTTTAGCTATATGGACAAAGGCTGTGTGGTCCAAAAACACTATCATTTCATTTTTTCATTCAAAAAAATGGGGACCCCTATGTACTATTCATCTGTCCGTGTGTTTGTCTGTATGTATGTCACACTCTCCACGGCAAACAGTAATGCCTTGATTTTGCACCAGTCTTCACCAAACTTGTGTCATACACTCCTAGCCTCCTGCAGACAATAGATAGCATTTGGCTATAATCCGATAACCCATTGACTTTATCCTGTTTCTTTAGCCTTGCAGGTGCTGTGCTATCTGTTATGCGTGTGTATGTACACTGGGTTTTATATGGGCTGCTAAAACAACTTTCAGCACGAATGGTTATAAACAAGCAAACTGCATCAGTAAAATGCATCCCCCATCACAACTGTAATCTCACAATCGGAGCGATCTGTATCATGAAACATTAGCTCACCATGACGTACAGGCACAGTACATGTACAAAGCTGTGTTCATTTTTGTCATAGTAACCTTGTGCTGAGATCCTTTGTATGACTTCAATTGTATCATGCAAATGAGATATTCAAAGTAGAAAGTCCAGACTTGCTGATTACAGATTACTGGTGGTGGTTCTCTGCAGCATTTACTATAAATTACTTCAAGGAGTTTGTGTTATTGTGTGGTATTTACTCTGAATTACTTCAGGTCTTTAGTATTGACAATAGTCACTACTTTAGTATTTTTTTAAAAAAAGAGGTATTTAAAGCTTCTAACAGCAAATTACTATCGTAAATGCTAGGATTTACTGTAGAATGTTGCATTCTCTGTTACCGTAGTAACATGTGGCCAAATACAATAACTACCAACTATACCACTTGCATTCCTTAATAACTAATCAGATGAAAGAGAAAGAGAAACATGTCCTCCACTTCCTGGATGGCTGGTTTTGTTTTCTGTTGATGACGTTTGCAGGGTACCTTTGAGAAAGGGGTTAGGGTTAGGGTTCATTTGACGCAACGCTTCTCTTCCTGGTAATGGAAAGGTTAAATAACAGCCCCAAATTGCTTTCCTGTTGAAAGTCCTGGAAACTTGAAATGAAGTGTGGATTATTTTGTGGTATAAAAGGACATCTGATCCAAGGCTATAAGTTAGGATATTTAATATTTTATTTAGGCTTTGTGTCACTTATCAGTTCATTTATTTATTTGAAATCTATAGGACTTAATTTGTGATGTGCAGCACATAAGGAAAGGCAAAGTATGAAAAACAACAGTCACACCCTACAATGTATCAATCTATAACATTGTTGCTGAACTGGTTGTGTTGATCCCGTAAATCACATGCATCTGATAAGAAATGCGTGTACTCATGGATGATAAGATAGCTGACGCTCGTGACAAGAGGAACGATAATGGTGTTCTAATTCCTGTATCGCTCTGACAGGAATGTGTTGGCTACAGGAATAAAACTGTACCAAAACCAGTAATGTCTGGTGGTTCAGAGTTAGATTTTTGCACTGATAATATTCATCTATTCCCACGGTCTTATTAATAGTAAACTATAGAATACATTTCCAAATGTGACAGTCTGCCACATAAACAGAAAAAGTTGTCAGAAAAATCAGTCTGCCATGCGAACAGATTCTAACTCTATTCAAAGTTTAACAGATTTTTTTGGTAGTATTTGAAATTAGAAGGCATCCAGTAATGCTTAGTAATGTACTTAAGTCAAGTAAACAAATGTTTTGTCGAGTGTTTTCATCAGTGTACACCAAGTTTACCCCAATTTTTTTTATTTAAGCAGAAAGAAAACACTGTTTTTTGTTGATAAATCCTTAGAAAAGTGTCCCACAGCAAAAGCATAGCAAAGTGTAGTAAAGCATGGTGAAAGCATTGTAAAGAATGGTGAGGTATGATAAAGCATATTAGTAAGCATGGTAACGCTATGGTAAATGCACAGTATAACCATGGGAAAACTGCAAAAATACTGTGGTAAACTTTTATAAGGGAAGCTGTGCTCACTAGTAGAGAGAAATACATCAGTAAGAAATGCCACGCACAACAACTGTGGTATTTCTTACATTCACTAGGTGCAGAGTATCCTGCTCTGTGTGGACAGGTTAATGGTTACACTCTGGTGTACCAGATATACCTGGAGATTTAGACATGAATCTAAAAGCTCTATATAGTCCACAGGGGACCTTGAAATGTCAAAGTTGTGGTTGAAATGAAAATGATACAAAGTGAATCTAAACAAGTAGAAGAATACATTAGTTAAGATATCTCATACTCGTACCAAGCTGCTCTTTAACCATAGTCAGTGGAATTCAATGTCCTGTTTCTGTATTGTATTTGTTACTTGCTGTTATGTAACTTGTACTGTTGGCAGTTTGGAATCCGAATGGGTTTTTGCCACAAGAGCTTCTCCTTACAGCTCTGCAAAAGAGAGAGTGCACCTCAGTCTTGACTTGAACACCCACTGCCTGCCATTCAATCTTGAGCCTCTCTCAAGCAGGGCTGGGTATTTTGTGGGCTAACATGGAGGCCACCAAACTCTCTTCACTCTGCCATATTTCAACCCAGGCTCCAGAGCTGAAAGTGGTGAAAACCTTAGTGGATTCGTCTGCTGTGCCACCTTAGGTATCGTAAATCACCGAAAACAAGGCAATACCAAGACCACTGGTCACTGTGTGCAAACAGCTCATGTAGCTGAAACAGCACACAATAATAAATGACTCTGTAGCATTCGCCGTGTTAATGGAACATATGAGGATTGTTTAAATAAAAGCATATGCTGCTGTTGCAGAACAGCTCTCCTCACTATGCAGATTTGTAAAGCAATTCAACCCCTGCGTATTAAAAGCAATACATTTTGGGGCAAGCCTGTACCGTGTATTTGATGGCACACAGCATGGTGAGGGAGTATGAGCAATGCCAAAGTGTTTATATAGACAGTTTCATCGTTAAGACATTTGGAGCAGGATTTTCAAAAGTTTGTGAATGAGAACTCCAGTGTTAATCAAGAA
>NW_024472425.1:28304-32452 GCF_017654505.1 Polyodon spathula | reverse complement strand
ATTGGTCTGTAGCATTGATTTTGGCATTTTCAAGTGATTGTTATGCCCATTTCATTATTAAATAATTGTCCTAATGTGATTTCCGAAATTGTTAGTTTACGAAATAATGTTAATGTCTTAATGAGTTGTGCTTCTTGCAATAATTGTTTTGTTTGTGTGGGAATTTAAAATCAAATCTGTGTTAATTGTCATCATTTATCAGGAGTTAATTTGCACTTGGAAAAAGAGGGTTTTAATTAACGAAAGAGTATATAACTCACCTTGAAACAGACATTTAACAGAGAGAGTGTGTACAGGACCAGAGTTAATTTCTTACAGACTACCTTGATAATTGAATATTTGTAGTTATGAAAATATTTTAGCCATTTCTATACTTGTGGTTATGAATGAGATTTATTCACTTATTTTAACCATTTGCAACCTTACAGAATGTTTGTTGTATTGCTAAAATGATATACCGTTATTTGCACCCAGTGTAATGTTACTACCAAGAAATTATCAATGCAACTGTAGCCTATTTAAATTCTGCATATGTACATTATATGACAGACTGCTGACTACTGTAGTAGATTTTATTTGAATTATACAACTGAAATCTTGGTATAGAAAATGGCATATTAGATATTACAATAAAGTTTCTTTAGGTGATTGCAGATTTGTAATGCGTCCTTGGCGTCCCAAAGAACAGGCGTCAAGGACACACAGCGATGCACTAGGAATGTGATCGAGATCATTGACATGGATTTTGCGTAAATGTATTTGTAATGTTGTCATACTCCCCCCACACTTTATGTACAATGTGTACTTTCACCTTCACATGTTTGTATTCATATACAGTTTTCTTACAATACTGTAAGTGTTCAGTAGCTTCTTCTATCTAATCATGTTGAGGTTATTTTTCGCAGAGGCAATTGATTTCATTAACACATTTTGTTTGAAAATCACTTGCTACTAAAGCTCTCGTTACTATACCACAAGTTCGATACAATAGCACTGGTTTTTGAAAATCCTGCGCTTCTGCAATTCAGACCCGTCAACTCAATATTTGGTGGAAGCACCTTTGGCAGCAATTACAGCCACAAGTCTTTTTGGGTAAGTCTCTACCAACTTTGCACACCGGCTTGGTGCAATTTGTGCCCATTCTTCTTGGCAGATTTGCTCAAGCTCTCTCAAGTTGCTTGGGGATCGCTTATGGACAGCAGTTTGCAAGTCTTTCTACAGATTCTCAATAGGATTAACTGGGCCACTCAAGGACATTCATGTCCTTATTCTTAAGCCACTCCATTGTAGCTTTGGCCTTGTGCTTTGGATCATTGTCCTGCTGAAAGGTGAATTTTTGCCCCAGTTTTAAGTCTTTAGCAGACTAAAACAGGTTTTCCTCTAGTATTTGCCTGTACTTTGCTCCATCCATTTTTCTTTCAATCATAGCAAGCTTTCCAGTCCCTGCTGAGGAGAAGCATCCCCACAGCATGATGCTGCTGTCACACCGCCAGCGGTTTGGCATTCGAACCGTAAACCTGGTTTTCCAATCAATTTGGAATACTTTTGCTAGGCATTGTGTGTGTGTGTGTGTGTGTGTGTGTGTGTGTGTATGTGTGTGTTTGGACACATATAATATATATTGATATATCTATTATATATCTGCTTATATGATATATCATGATATATAGATATATATATAGATTGTTCATACAACTATATGAAAAAAACCTTTTGTACAAAAAGAAAACTTTTGTGTCTGTTTTGCTTTATTGAACATATCTATATAATACACAGGCGCCTAAAGGGTTAATAAAAATTTTATAAATGTACTGACTTTTTCCCAAATATTATTTTATAACAAATTCAGGAGTAAAAATGCCAAAATAATTTTAAAATCAGGAACCTGGAATGCACATGTATTTTTGCATCTGGAGTTGAAGAGGTTCATATGTTTTTTACAGTTACCACAAGTTCCATGTCCATAAGTCTGTTCTATAGGTTCAATATGTAACCCTTTTGTATAATTGCTCATGTATTTTTCAGTGAAAATGTTGACCTGATTTAGTATTTTATTGTGATTATGTTTTACCATGGTTTAATACACATACTCAGTGTTCAACTACAGGGATTTATAATGCATCAAGGTACTTGCAAAAGATAAACAAATGAAAATCAATGTAATATAAACTAGGAATGTAATATAAACTAAAATACTAGGATTACCTAACAGTTACCCAGACATTCAAACAATAGCAGTTTGATTTTACTCTCATTAAAATAGTTTTTTACATATTCAGTGCAATGTTTCATCCAAAGCATTTTCAGGAGGATGGAACAAAAAAAAAAAAAAAAACCCCTTTTTTAAAAATAAAAATAGGAAATTCCTTTGTTTTGTTTTGCTTATCTGAGCCCTAGCAAAACAGTGATGTTCATCATAATCTTCAGGTTTCACTGGTTTAGTGAAGGAGTGGCAAGATGGCAGCAATGCTAACAAACTAGAAAGCCAGCATGCTCTATTTTAAGAATATGGGTCAAAGTTAAAACACTGTATAGGCTAGATTTTATAAGTTAATCTGATTTTGCTTATAAAAATTCACAAAAAATCTGTTTTTTCTTGGACATGTTGTCCTTTTTTTCAAAACTCAGGAACATTATTTAGTGCTTTTTATACAAAATTATCGCAAAGCACTGTACAGTACATACCAGAAAAAAAGAAGAAACATCAATACATTTGTATAGCATAATCAGACCATTTACATAACAGTGTGTGTGTGTATATATATATATATATATATATATATATATATATATATAATATATATATATTAATGTTTACAGTTATTTATTTAAGCCAATTTTTTGCAAAACTCCAAAAATGCTAATTCATACCCTAACAAGGAAAATGAAATTAATATCTAGCTGAGTCACCTTTAGCAATAATAACCTCTTTTAAACAATTAGCATATTTGTCGATGAGCTTTTAGCATGATTCTTTAGTGGTTTTTGACCATTCTTCAACACAAAATTGTTCCATTTCATTCAATTTCTGAGGACTTCTGTTGTGCACAGCTGCTTTCAACTCATATCAAAGATTCTCAATTGGATTTAGATTGGGACTTTGACTAGGCCATTCCAGAACCATTATTTTATTCTTCATTAACCATTCTGTAGTAGATTTTGATGTGTGCTTTGGATCGTTGTTGTGTTGGAATGTCCAGTTGCGCTTTAAACCAAGTTTTGTAGTGGAGGGTTTCAGATGATTGGCCAATATCTTTTGGTATGCTATGGAATCCATTTTACCATGTATTGGAACTAAATTTCCTGTGCCATTAGAGGAAAAACAGCCCCATAGAAAAATATTACCACCTCCATGCTTGACAGTAGGTATGAGTATTGTACTTCGTTGTGATAGAAACAGTAGTTAAAATTGGGACACTCAAATGAGTATTAGCATTTTGGGAGTTTTGCAAAAAAAAAAATGCTGAAATAAATAATTGTAGACATCTATTTCTTGTAACTTTTTCCTAAAATTCTTTGTTTGAGAAATTTTTAGAAATTATAAATTTCCATTGGAGTGTGTAAATTTTTGACTACAACTGTGTGTATGTGTGTGTGTGTAAAGATGAGCAAAAAAGGCTGTATAAAATAAACAACACAGTTAATGAGCTATATTGTAATTTTCCAACATGTGGAATATATTGTACATCAACCAAAATTACACATTTCTCAAATTATAAATTTATTTCCAAAAAAACTAAGTGTCACAATTATTGGCACCCTTGTTTTCAGTACTTCATGAAGCCCCCCTTGCAAGGATAACGATACTGAGCCTTTTTCTATAATTTTTTATGAGATTGGAGAACACATTGGAAGGGATCTTAGACCATTCCTCCATACAGACTCTTTCCAGTTCCTTGATATCCTTCGGTCTGCGCTTATGCACTGCCCTCTTCAATCCAAACCAGAGGTTTTCAATGGGATTCAAGTCCAGAGACTGAGATGGCCATTGCAAAATGTTGATTTTTGTGATCAATTAACCATTTCTTTGTGGATTTTGATGTGTGCTTGGGGTCATTGTCTTGCTGGAAGATCCACTTGCAGCCAAGTTTCAGCCTCCTGGCAGAGGCAACCAGGTTTTTGGCTAAAATGTCCTGGTACTTGGTAGA
>NW_024472425.1:0-27804 GCF_017654505.1 Polyodon spathula | reverse complement strand
TGATAAGAAGGTCTTTACATACACATAAAGTGAAGTTTTGTGGAGATTTACCAAACAAACAAAAAAGTTATCAAGGTTCTACTATTCTATACGTTGTAAAACAAAACCAACAATACGTTTGTATTCTATGTGACCATCCCAACATTACCAAGCTCATAGTTTAGAAGATTATGAGCCATAACTGTTCACTGGACTGTTTTAAAAGGAAAAACTAAATAAAAGTCTTGCGTCTTGCCATGGCACACAACCTTGTTCTTTGTATAATTATTCATAAGTAAATTAAGTCAGAGACGGCTCAAACACTCCCCCATGATCTGATGCATCAGTCTTCAATAGCATTTACGATAAAGTAGAAAAACAGATTTGCAGAACGGCATCGATGGGTAAGAGCTACCTTACATAATAATAATAAAAAAATACTAATAACAAAATAATAATAATAATAATAATAATAATAATAATAATAATAATAATAATAATAAGTAATAATGTGTCTATTTATTGTATTATTGTTACTAATGTATTATGTATTATTATTATTAGGAATGTAGTATATTATTATTATATGAAATAATAAGAATAAAATAATAATAATAATGTTGCGCTTTAAAATACTAATTGGTGGAAATATCAGTCTCAGCTATACTACTATTGTCTAGCTGCTATCTGACTACTTCAATACTACTAATCGTACTATCACTAGCAATGAAATCTACAATAGGGACAATGCCCGGGCAGAGTCATGTCTTTATTTCCAGCTCTTTTTTTAGATCGCTTTCAAGATCACGTCTCGTGTCTGATTAGGGATTCGTACAGGTTATCCTTGTAGTGCCCGTCCCAGGTACATAAATAGAGGTAGAAACCTGGTCAAAAAGTATGCAGACACACCTAACCTGTAGCTGAAAACGTACGTTTGGCGTAAGACCAGGTCACACCTACGACATTAATATTAATCATATATATTATTCGGAGTAGCTGGATCAATGTATATAGTATATAGATATAAAATATTTATGGACATTATATAATATATAATATCATAAAATTGAATGTATGTCCAGTGTGGCAACGGTCTGACCCCCGAGCACAGAATGTTGCAGTAAGTGTCAATTGTCATGCAAGAGGTTATTATTATTATTATTATGCTCATAAAATATTTCCAGTGGAAAAAACACCTCCTGAACCCTTTCTCAACCATTAAAGAAACATCCACTAGCCATCCTTAAGAGATAATACCTGGGTAAGGAGAGCTGATTTCGTGTGCCGAGTTGGAATGCAGGCTTACATATTTCTGATTATGCAACAAGTGAGAAGAGTCACTGATATGGCATCTTAAATTTCCTCATAATTGCTCGTGAAGGAAGTATTGTGAGTTTCCCACAGCACAGGGACAATGTGCCCAGTCTTGGCCAAAGAAATTCGTTCACCTATTTGTTTTTTTAACCTCTCAGCTTTGGAGAGAATCCAGCATACCTTCCCTGTCACATGACTTTCACTGATCAGACTGCTATTAATTCACCCCCACCCCCCCACCCCCCCATAAAAAAGATGCCATTTTATATGCTACATGGCATTTCATGGACATGCAAAAACCCTTCAGGTTTTTCCTTGACTTCAAAGGTTCAGTAGATTCCAATGTTGTTGTATTTCTCTTCTCACCTTTCTTCTTATCTTTTACGCTGTTTCCAATATTGCCAGTTTCTCTATAGATGTCTTTACTTGTATAAGTCTTTGTGATTCAAACTAGCGTGGATTGAGCAGACTACCTGGTTCCATTCAAATCAGGTGACAAAATGGTCTTTCACCCCTCCGATGAAGGCAAACCAAAAAGACAATCGAAAGATAGAAGAAATAAATCAAATAGTATTTGAAATAACATGCTCTTTCAGTATTACTGGTTACCTGAACATATTCTAATTGAACATCCAGGCAAGAGTATAGGTTACCTGTAGAACTGGATCTATTCGTGAGAAAAAAAGTGTAAACCGACAGCCTCTCTTAGGAATACTTCTGTATTCTTTACCAGGTTTACTTATGCTTCACTACACTTTGTTATCCTTTACATACCATGGTAATATTGTATAGGGGCTGATGTACCTGATCATCTTTTTCTATCTAAAATAAAATCTTATATCTCTGTTCTGCTGCCCAGCTACTCCTACTTTGCTGTTTTTGTAATGCTTACCCATCGGTGAACTGCCAACAACTCATCTTGAGGAACCATTACAGTTTAATTACTGTACACAATAATTCAGTAAGGGCTGGCCAGCACAAGCTAAGAGGTTTCAGCCGCCCCCTCAAGTATAAGCCTGGGACAAGTTCAAGGTTAAGATGCTCACAGAACCGTGTCCCAGTTGGGGCAACTTACAGTAAGAAAATTCCCCCCCCATCAATAAAAAAGAACCACTCGATAATTCCTATAAGCACAGACACAATTTCACAACTCTGCTGGTCCGTTAAGGATGATTACCACATGCACTGATATACCAAGCATGTACTCTTAATAGGCGTGATCTATTACAGAGCTGGAGAAACTTTCCTTTCATTGCAATCAGTGGTGAGACGATCTGTAGCAATTCCCTAAGATTAACATCAAAGTGGCACATAGGCCTGCCTCACCTCCCCCCCCCCTCCATGATCCCCCCCCCCCTTTTCTCTCCCCCCCCCTTTTCTCTGTGTTTGGAGGAAAATTGAGCAAGCGTCATGGCACAAGCAATATTTGCATTGGAATTTTTTTTTAACCTAATTACACACTCCCTTGCCCCTTGCCTCTTTCACTAATTGTTTGGTTAAAGGGTACTTTTTGCATTGCATTTACAAAAAGGTGGCATGGGATTGGCAGCTTGAAACAAAGATGGGTAACACTTCTAATTCATTAAGTTCTATCAATGAAGTGTATTTACTTACTGACAAACCCCAAATCCAACATAAATTTTTTTTTCCCTCTTTCACCCCTTTTCTCCCACCACCCCTCCTGAAGAGAGACCCACGTCTTCCTTATGAAGCGGGCTACTACCCCCTCACGGCGCTCAGGTAACAAGACTATGAATTGTATTCACTGCTGATACTCTCCTATGCACCCCCCCTTAAAGATAACACAGCTTCTGTATTATTTCCCTTACTACCAATATGTTAAGGGTGTTTAAACGTAAGTAAAGACTTCCCAATACCTAATGCAAGAGGCTATATCATACTAGTAAAAAGTACTGTACTTTAGGATTAACAAAGGCCACAAGCGGGAGGAGGTTGGACATGCCATTCAGCCCGAAAAAAAAAAAAAAAAAAAAAAAAAGAAACCCATAGAAAAAGACTTCTAGTCAAAACGTTTGTCATTGAATGTATTAAGTTTTCTTTTAGTATTTCTAAATTCAGCACTATTGTGTGTTAAACAGTTCTGGATGACTTTTCAACTCTACCAGCCCTGCCTACTCTATTTTAACAAAGCAAAGGAAATGTAAAAAAGCAATTAGAAAGATATTTGAAGCTACTTACTCTTTAATGGTTCCTCATTGGGATTCAATATACACTTAATAACATAGTTGGAAGTCAGGATTTTGTAATTACATGGCTATTAATGGAACGTAACAAAAGTATGTAAGATAACCATCATTGTTAGTTTCCCAGTCACTAGGACTCTCCTGAGGACTAGAGGCACTTAAAAAGTAGCATGCATCTCAACAAAATCTCTTAAGATAGAGTGATGAAAATACTGTACATTTAACTAGAAGTTCAGAAACACTGACCTAGTTGCCTAAGAGATTGCATGCTTAGGGTGTATCACCTTCCTGTCCGGAAAGCAAGCATGTGCTATGTCTACAGATTACGGAGATAAATATAAGGCAATCAAAGTGTAATTTTCCTTCTTTATGCTCGGTTTGTTTCATATGTGAAACCGCATTTCAGTCAGCGATTTTTCACTTGAAAAAAAAAAAAAAAAAAAAAAAAAAAAAAAAAATGTTTTTGCTAATGATTTAGAAGTAGATCCAGTCGAAGGCAGTCCCTCAAATCCCCATCTTAGTCTCTACGTATCTAGCAAGATTCTTTATAGCTGTACTCTGTGTGTGAGCACGCAGACACTGAGAGATGACCAGCTGTGGTCAGTCTATTAAGGACTGGCATGTGATTGAACAAACATATTTTTAATGTTGTTGGAAAGGCATGTTTACTGGTATTGGTCAATATCTGATGCTGTTATGATACAATTAAAAAGGTCCAGCAACACTTTGTTAGCCAGAGACACCTAATAAAGGTTAATAAACTACTTTAGTAATCTCATCTTAAAATACCGAGCTCTTCATTATCCTTTCTCATTTGGAGTTAAGAATGAACCACTTCATGATTTCTTTTTAAGCTTAATGCATCCTAAGGGTGGACAAAGAAGTTGAATATTGTACTTAGGTACAAAGCACTGTAAATATAATAACAGCTGCATATACAATACTTGCGGTACAATCACTTAACAAACTTGACTATACAATTAGGATATGTAGATATTTTTTTCATAGCATTAACACAACAGAAAAAAAACAGACTGGTACAGTTATTCTTCATGTATGGTATTCATGCCTGTTTTTTTATATGCAGAGATCTAGAACAGATCATAGCCAAGATGAGCACTGGACAAGGACACAACCTCTACAGAGTGGAAGAGCGCTGCAATACTGAATTGCTGGTGACCCGAATTCTCGTGCCATGTACAGTGCAGTCTCTGTGTTGCTTATATCCATTGACAAAAGACAGTAAGTGATTCAGTTAGGAATACACATTAGCTGTGTGAGTGGGGAAAAAGTGACTTGCATGAGAAGTTTCTCATGATGTAACTATGTTAACACCTGTCAGTTTTATAGTCCTCAGTGCCAAAAGTGGATGAAGTGGGAAGGGGGCCCAAAGCACTCTGGGTTTGGGTCCAGGTATTGTTCCGTGTGCCCCTCACAGAGACTAGTGAAACACATCCCTTGTGTATGCAAGGCCACCTGGGTTTTAATTTTCAAACTGCATTACTGCACAGCTGAGATATTTAAATACAGTATTTCCAAACACCCCGGTGTGTCTGTTTAAAGAGGTCTTGGAAAGGGAGCACATAAACAAGAGATGGAGGTCTACCAAGGATAATACCTGCACATGTCTATAAAATAAATGTTAAAATAAGAATATTAGAGCCTCCTATTTCTGAATGAAATGTTGGAGTGGGGGCAAATTACTAAAATTAAAAAAAAAAAAAAAAAAAAAAAAAAACCTCATTCCCTACAATAGCAATTCACGGTGGACAACGTTTTAATAATTCGTCTAGATCAGGGTTGGTGTAACTGAACAATATTCAGACCATAACCAATTTTGCACGCACAAACTTAGGATAAGGCTTTTGTATTACAATAACTTTGGTCCCGTATGGCCATCCTTCTCAAGGATCTGCTTTTGCACTCTAAGATGTACTTTAGGATAACTTTACAGCTGGAACTTTAAAGAAAGAAAAAGTGAGAAAGGAAAGGAAAAACATCTTAAAGAAATTACCCGCACATTGCCCATAGGGGAAGGAAGAACATTTTTTTTGTCTGCCTGATTAACACTGCCAGTATTTAGCACCCCAGCACACATACCTCACACAGTTGCCATCGTTAACAACAACCTGTCAACTATTCTTGTGTGCTGTGCTATGCTGCCTTTGTGTTTCCAAGCCAGCGGGCCTTGCAGCTGTCGTGAGGGCTGGCCTGACAGCCTGTGATCAGCCAGCCATGAAATCTGCCCTGAACAGCTCTGTATTCAGAGCTCCAATGGGCCTGCGGACTGCTTCCCCCTCTCTGGCAGTAAATCTTTATCAGGCATGTTGGACTCGGCAGCCAGTGGCGCCAGCTATTTGTGCTTCTTCCCCTCTAACTGAGTCCCTGCCTTGCTTTGCTGCTACACTGTCCGAATGCAGATTTTTCTTTAAAAAAAAAAAAAAAAAAAAAATAAATAAATAACTGAGTACTAACTGACAGTACTCTTTTTGTCAGTGTATGCATTTGGGGAGGAGAGCACAAAATATGTAAAATGAATGACTATTAAAAATCTATTAAAGAAAGCTGGAATATGTACCGTGACTGTCATATATTGTACAGGGCAGACAGGGATCCTTTCAGTATTCAGTACATATCTGTATATGCTGTACTCTGTTTTACTTGCAAAGTTCAGGTTTAATTCAACAAATATTCATGGGAAATGGTTTCCATTCAATGGTACTAGCAAACTTTACCCTGTCTGCCATTACCAAGCACACAGGCTTCCTAAGAGGAAGGCAGGATAACTGTGTGACCTTGGATGGAAAGCTGGCCTCTAGGTTGTTATTGCACTGTAGTCTCCCTTGTCTCCCTTGCTGCCAGAGTCAAATGGAACATCATTTGTATAACATTCATTTTATTTAAGGAAGTTCAATCTAGAATGAAGCCAGTTGGTTTAAATCAACCCCAAATAAATGTCAAAGTGTAATTTGCATTTTTTTCTGAAAGGAGATAAAGCAAATGCTTGACAGCTGAGATTGTTAATTCAATGGATTTTTTTTTTTTTTTTTTTTGCGGTGATATCTTAACGTTTTTTGTCTTCTTCATTATTTATATAAATGGTATAAATGTAAAGCTTTGAAGTGTTTTCCTTAATTAAAATTCAGTTCCTGCCCAGTGAATCTAAAGATAAGTACTGGAGCTGTATGGTACAGGATCTCTCCATTGCATTCAATGATAGAAAAAAAAGTTAAACTGCATGTCGTTATGAATTGAAGATGTTCTTTGGACTAGACAAAACCAAAGGAAAAAAATCAAACCCTACAGTACACTTGTTATCCTTTGTCCCAGAGAGCCAAGGAGACACATTATGATCAATATGAGTTATTGTTATAAGGAACAAAGCTATAGCAGCTGTATAGTAGCTATATATAAGAGCAGGCCCTACGATGGAATGATTTATAATGAGGGTGAAGTGTATCTGAAATAAAGCAGGGACTTAATTATGAAGAGTGTATAATGACTTCACACCCCTCCTTTGTCCAGGATGTCAATTGCAATCACATTGTCTCGTTGGTAAGAATAATCCTGGCCTAGACAATGATGCATATATAGTTGTGTGCGTGTGTGTGTGGTCCAGTCTGTTTGGAATTATGGGAACCTGGTTCAGATTTCCATGCCGTCCCAAATTTGAATGTTTATGACATCGCTTCCCTGAATATTGATGCTCTTCCATGACTGAAAAATAACAAACAGTGTTTTGCATTTGGTCCTCAAAGTGAGGTTCAAGAGGACTAGAATTCCATGTTGTAGCTCCTCAGCTTATTGCTTCCAGATCTTCTGCTTCATGTGCTGGATTTTATTTTAACATTTCAAGTTACCAATGCCATGGAAATAGGATGGATTCTCCTGTAATCGTTCTAATCGTACATTTTAACTATACAGAGTTGAAAGGTCACATGTTTCTTTTTCTGGAATTATGAAGCGCAGGTTTCTTATAACCTTTATAGATAGCTAATGAAATATCATTATATATTGTCCCACCTTTTCAAATTCTTATGGTCAATCGCCTGCATAAAGTAGCGTAGCAATTTGAGATGTTGAAACAAGAATCTGTGTAACGTGCCTTCATGCAGTACTCAGTAAGTGTTCACATGTCTAACAGAGAGAGTAGAGCAATGCTGCTAAATAATGACAGTGATTCTTGAGAAACAATTCTTTGTGACTTCCTATTCTGCTGTTGATGAGATTCCCTCCAGCTGCAGGTAGCTCTTGATGATGCATAGCAAATACTTAATTAAAAGAGTCCTCTTGACATCCCCTCTGGTTCGTTTTAGTTATCATATCTCAGTTCTGAGAAGAGCCCTTCTTGTCTTGTTGGCTTATCTTGCATCCTGATGTTTGTTCTCATGAGTAATGGCTTGCCTCTTCTCTCTGGAACTCATTGATTTGTGTCTTGTTTATATTGCCATACAAGACTGGTGATTAGAGACTGCACCCCATTGTCATACAGCCTGTTCAGACAAAGCGTAGAATCACCCTCACACACCTCAGGGAGAATCGCATGCTGTACTTGCCATGCAATAGAATGTGCATGAATCCTCTTAAAGGCGAAGGAGCTTATGTAATTACCGCTATCATTAATTGCATTTTCTTTGGGTTTCCTTATAAACAGGACCTGACGTGTCTTTAAAACAACAGAATGGTTTATATCACTAAAGATAGTACACTAGGGCAACAGGTTTGGGAATATAATTATATAACTAATTTGACTTCTTAATAAGCATGAATAAATAAAGCATGATATTCCATTAATGCTTTCATTCACCAGGCTAATTTAGGTATATATAGTATATAATATATATATATATATTATATATATATATAAAGATATATCCATATATGATATATATATATATCATAGTAGATATACGTATGTGTATAATGTAAATGGATGCCGCCGCTTTTTGTTTTAACTATAGTTGCTCAACCATCCATGCTGTACATTTACCTACAGAGGCAGAAAAACAAAATTGAACATCAACAGTTGGTTCCTTTAATGCCCTGGTGCTTGATTTCGCAGCACAAGATGAAGAAAAAAAACAACACAAGTCATTAGGAATGTTGATAACCTAGAGAGACTTCGGCTTTATTTACTTTGAATTCCATTCTGTTTTTGGACAAAGTGAAGGGGGCATGGAAGAGCAAATAGACGTGCACAAAACACAAGGATAGGGAAGATAGTCCGAGGAGATCGTGAAGAACGATACCGTGGAGAACGATGCAGTTTCTGTTTTAAATTGCACAATACAATGCAAATAAAAACAGAAAGAAAACAAATGATGGCTTGGCATTTTTCTCTTTCTTCCCCTATATGTTGCCCTCAAAAAAGGATATCAAAGATATTACGTCTAAATAGAGATGACACAATAAGTGAATGCCAACTTGCTAAGCTTTATTGTGTGGAAGCGTAAACCTAAAAATACGGTAATATTGTTTCAGGTCAACTATGTACATATGAATAATGATAACATTTACGAGATATCATTTGGACATCATCTCTATAACTTGAGTTAAATGGTGCCTTCGTACACATGTAGCAGCTCCGGAACTTTAAGCAAATCAAAGAACAATTATGCCATGCCTTTTATTAAAATAAACACTGCTGGCACTAACCCTCCCCAGCTACTTATGGGACCAGTCATGCCAAGAACGACTGGTACAAGAGGTGTCACTGGTTCCCGTCAGACAGAAAGGTGAGAGATCATTCATTCTTTAAATGAAATTCAAATAACCTCAGCGCCAACAAATCTAACAGGTTTGCTGCTTTGGAAAGGTGCTATGAATCTTGATATTGTACATTTAAAAAGATGATGTATAGACTTTCTTTTATTATATGAAATTTAGTTCAGATGTGCAAATTCTGAATTTAAGTGGATTACATTAACTATAGTATGTGTTTTAGTCATGTATTTAGTAAGATCCTAATAATAACAAGCTTCACTAGCTTTGGCTTACTTATTGGACATAAATGTGAAAATTTGTCAAACCAACATAAACGCTATTTCAGTACAATGCAAGGATGGTGTACTAACATGCAAATACAGTGTGTGCAGTGCCTGTGTAAGTACACTGAATTATGTAGAGCCTAGAGAATAAAAAACAAACTTCTTTCATTTTTTTGCCTTCTAGTCCTTCGATAATTCAGGAGTTCATGCCTATGGTGGTGGGACAGTGTAGGGGATTTGAAGTGATAGCTAATTGGTAGAAAGAAAGGCCTTAATTGTCTTTTCCCTGCTGCAAACTTCTTTACGTGCGTCTGAAAAAAAATGAAAAGAAAGAGAGAGAGGGAGAGAGAGAGAGGAGAAGAGTGGCCCGGTTTCGCTCAGCAGCTGCTGCTGTGGAGGTTTTGGGATTACGTCAACGCTGGAGAAGAAAAAGAAGGAAGAATAAAAAAAGAGAGAGGCACACTTCACAAACTGAGGGCCGGGTTTATGGACTTTGTTTCTTCTGAAGTTTCTTTTGACAAAGCTGTCATTGTTAATGGAAGAGTGGGTTAGCTCTCCCTGAATAGCACATGGAGCTTCTCAACTCAATAGTACTGTACACAACCCAGATCTGTCAGCTGTATCGCTGGGATCACATGCTGGTGAGATCACGGCGCTCAGAATGCTAAGAGAATTACTGGGTTACATTGCGCTGGCAGGCTTTGGGAGACAGGGAAGAAAAGAAAAACCTGTTTCATAATTAGGGCCAGGAGTGTAACAGTTTTTTTAAAATTCTGCATTGCTACATTATTAAACATGGCAACAGGCGCTTTGATGGTTTTGCTGGTCATAATTATTTTAAACCCCTTCTTTCCATGGTCCTTTTATTGATCACAAGTTGGCCAAAAAGATTTCCCCTGGACAAAAAAAAAGATACAGTAACTGCTGCAGTTTGGTCATTCAGCATTCTCGTCTCAAGACTAATTCGCAAAGGGTAATGGGGTGCCTGCTTAACTTACAGTAATGGCTCTAGATATGATATAGCCTATTATACCAGACCCGCCTTGCCTAAAAATATACCTTCAGGAGCCTACAATTATGCTGACAGGCATTATAAATATATCTATACATGAACAGCTTCATATATCTTCTTGGATACCTGTTCACTTAAATAAATTCCCTATAGCAAACCATTCAACTCATTCAACAATTTTTGTCATATTGCTATAATGCAATACCATCCTTGAAAACTATTGTACAGTACTTTATTTTGTTGATGGGTTTTTCATTAAGCTCTTCCCAGGAAATGTACAAGGTTAATTATTGCAATGGCTCTGAGATCAAAAAAATAGATTTTTTATTTATTTTTACTGAAACAAAAAAAAAAAAGAAAAAATGGAAACAATAGATCTGTCTTGTAATTATGCCTGAACTACCGGTTTGTTTATTTATAAATACACACAGGGCTATGTCCCGGAGACATCACTCAAAGTAGTGTCAGTGATCATTGTGTGCCCCAGGGCTGACTGGCTTCCTCTAACCTCTTCTGGTCACAAGGCCAGTTTAGACACCCTGTTTGTTTGCTGACATGGTGACAGATGCGTTTTTGATGAAGCTGTAATCAGAGATTGAGCTGCGTTTGGGAAAATGTACAGAAAAGGTATCAGCAGAGACGCAAGATCGAGGCTTTAACCTGATTAGCTGAGGTGAAGCTTACACTGTGGCCCTGCTACAAGTCTTTAAATGACAGTTAAAATGTACCCTGCTTTTTTAAAAAGATAGTAGGATACAGCATGGAAATTAGACATAATTCAACTATGTCTTTAAACAGATAAGAATGAAATAAGTACATTTCTGCTCATGCTGTCATTTATTGTCTAAAATCTGTTTAAGTTTTATTCAGAGTACGTTGATCTTCAGTCCAGATAGGACTGGTAAGTTGGGCAATTTAACTGAAAAAAAATGTGTATACCAACTTCAAGTTGGGGACTGAAGCAACAGTGTGTTCAAACATTCTCAGCCTACTTTGGCTTCACCTGTGTGGGTTCAGTCACATTCTGTCTCTGATGTGCAAAAGGGTGAGGGTGGGGGTGGGGGTGCTGTAACTGAGGTATTGAAGATGTTACCGCAATATGATTCCCAGGCCAAGGCCTGGATTGTCAACACAAGAAGTATGAGACACAGAAAGGAGCTAAACAAATAAAAGAATATGTTTCACAATATTTTCGCTTCCCAAACTGAACAGATGAGAGGAAAAAAAAAATACATTTACTTAAGCATTTACTTAAATTAATATATTTTCCCCTCAGTTATATCCGTCTATAAATACCATTGTGCCGTCACGTCTGGAACACGTGTTCAGTAACACGAATAGTGAAGAAGTGTTTGTATTTTTCTTCTTACAATCCCCTAAAGCCCAGGTAGGATCGTAGCTCCACATCATCGACAGACTTTATGATGGTTCTTTAAAAACACCGTTAATGACTAACTCATTTTTAAAATGTAATGGTGAAGGATGAGCTATTTGGAAGTATTGGATCAAACAACAGAGACTGTGTGACGGTAGAGCACGCTCCCACCCGACAGCAATACTCGTACCAAAAAGTGTACAATAACAGTTTAATTTTTTTGGTTTATACACCGGGCGGATAGCCGTCTTGCCCTTATATGAAATATGGGTACTACTTATATATATATATATATCATCGATATATATATATATTATATATATATATATATTTATATTAACTGCGTGCACTTTGGAGAACTAGGGGAATCTGGGTTCTCATTGAATTTTTTACCTGGTAGAATTGCTACTCCAACAGGCTACCACTGGAACCAGATTGTGCGTCAATAGAACGTCGTTGACATTGCCAACTACTAAGAGACTACAATTTGGAAAGGAAATATAACTGTTTAGTAAAGTACCACGACCCAAGGGTCTTACACACATAATCCACCTATATATATATACATCATAAATATATATATAATATATATACTATATATATATATAAACATGTGAATGGAGATGGAAATGGAGATGGACAGAAATACAGAAATGGACAGGTTGTATGCAGAACAACATCCCTCTTTGAAAGGCCTTTGCTATCTCTGCTGCTTTTCCCAAACGCCAAATAAATACTAAATACTTTTGTGTCTGGCATGTCTGAAAGCAGTGGCTACACATGAAAGAATGTGGGTGTCTGTCTAGCCTTTGATGTTTTTCCCAGCTCCACAGACGAGAAAAAATCAAGCTAGACAGACACCCACATGATTTCATGTGTAGCCATGCCTGTTTTTTTTCCCCCCAAGGAAAAAAAAAAACATTGCCAGACACAAAAAGTATTAAGTATTGTATTGGCTTTGAGGAGAAAAAAAGCAGCAGAGATAGCAAAAGCCCTTTCAAAGAGGGATGTGTCTGCATACAAAACCTGTCCATTTCGTATTTCTGTCCATCCCATTTCCATCTCCATTACACATTTTATATATTATATATTATATATATATATATAGAATAAAAAGTAAATACACAAACATTCTGGGGACCCCGCACCATGAAATATTTCCACATAACAGGAAAGTTGAACATCAGCAATCAAAACCTTACATTGCTGCAAGATAACTTGCAAGGTCACCATCGACAACCTATTGTTAAATGTACCTTTTAAGTTACTCTTGGGTTAAGTGTCAGAGGTTCAGTGGTCATATAGATATAATATATATACTATATAATATATATAATATATATAAATATTATATATATATATATATATATATATGCATCAGGGCAGAAAGGCATGAGGCTGATAGGCGGGATCAATATTTGTTTTTTATAATTTGAAAAACATGTGAAAAACCATGCTCATAAGCAGCACTGCTTAATGGCAGTGTGAGAGACAGCAACAATAGTTTATGAATGTTTAAGTAGGAGTCTGGATTGCTGTTATTACAATTTTTAACAAATCATCATGAATTCTCTGTTTATTTCAACAGCCTACTAATTAATTAACAAACAAAAAAAATAAAATAAAAATAAAAAAATAAAAAAAATAAATACCACCTAGCGCTTAGAACCGATTTTTTCAAGAAAAATACAAAACACTTCTTCACTTTATTCGTGTTACTGAACACGTGACGGCACAATGGTATTTATAGACGGATATAACTGAGGGGAAAAAAAAAATGTAAGTAAAATGCTTAAGTAAATGTATTTTTTTTTTCCTCTCATCTGTTCAGTTTGGGAAGCGAAAATATTGTGAAACATATTCTTTTATTTGTTTAGCTCCTTTCTGTGTCTCATACTTCTTGTGTTGACAATCCAGGCCTTGGCCTGGGAATCATATTGCGGTAACATCTTCAATACCTCAGTTACAGCACCCCCACCCCCACCCTCACCCTTTTGCACATCAGAGACAGAATGTGACTGAACCCACACAGGTGAAGCCAAAGTAGGCTGAGAATGTTTGAACACACTGTTGCTTCAGTCCCCAACTTGAAGTTGGTATACACATTTTTTTTCAGTTAAATTGCCCAACTTACCAGTCCTATCTGGACTGAAGATCAACGTACTCTGAATAAAACTTAAACAGATTTTAGACAATAAATGACAGCATGAGCAGAAATGTACTTATTTCATTCTTATCTGTTTAAAGACATAGTTGAATTATGTCTAATTTCCATGCTGTATCCTACTATCTTTTTAAAAAAGCAGGGTACATTTTAACTGTCATTTAAAGACTTGTAGCAGGGCCACAGTGTAAGCTTCACCTCAGCTAATCAGGTTAAAGCCTCGATCTTGCGTCTCTGCTGATACCTTTTCTGTACATTTTCCCAAACGCAGCTCAATCTCTGATTACAGCTTCATCAAAAACGCATCTGTCACCATGTCAGCAAACAAACAGGGTGTCTAAACTGGCCTTGTGACCAGAAGAGGTTAGAGGAAGCCAGTCAGCCCTGGGGCACACAATGATCACTGACACTACTTTGAGTGATGTCTCCGGGACATAGCCCTGTGTGTATTTATAAATAAACAAACCGGTAGTTCAGGCATAATTACAAGACAGATCTATTGTTTCCATTTTTTCTTTTTTTTTTTTGTTTCAGTAAAAATAAATAAAATATCTATTTTTTTGATCTCAGAGCCATTGCAATAATTAACCTTGTACATTTCCTGGGAAGAGCTTAATGAAAAACCCATCAACAAAATAAAGTACTGTACAATAGTTTTCAAGGATGGTATTGCATTATAGCAATATGACAAAAATTGTTGAATGAGTTGAATGGTTTGCTATAGGGAATTTATTTAAGTGAACAGGTATCCAAGAAGATATATGAAGCTGTTCATGTATAGATATATTTATAATGCCTGTCAGCATAATTGTAGGCTTCTGAAGGTATATTTTTAGGCAAGGCGGGTCTGGTATAATAGGCTATATCATATCTAGAGCCATTACTGTAAGTTAAGCAGGCACCCCATTACCCTTTGCGAATTAGTCTTGAGACGAGAATGCTGAATGACCAAACTGCAGCAGTTACTGTATCTTTTTTTTTGTCCAGGGGAAATCTTTTTGGCCAACTTGTGATCAATAAAAGGACCATGGAAAGAAGGGGTTTAAAATAATTATGACCAGCAAAACCATCAAAGCGCCTGTTGCCATGTTTAATAATGTAGCAATGCAGAATTTTAAAAAAACTGTTACACTCCTGGCCCTAATTATGCAAAAGGTTTTCTCTTTTCTTTTTTTTTTTTTTTTCCCAGTCTCCCAAAGCCTGCCAGCGCAATGTAACCCAGTAATTCTCTTAGCATTCTGAGCGCCGTGATCTCACCAGCATGTGATCCCAGCGATACAGCTGACAGATCTGGGTTGTGTACAGTACTATTGAGTTGAGAAGCTCCATGTGCTATTCAGGGAGAGCTAACCCACTCTTCCATTAACAATGACAGCTTTGTCAAAAGAAACTTCAGAAGAAACAAAGTCCATAAACCCGGCCCTCAGTTTGTGAAGTGTGCCTCTCTCTTTTTTTATTCTTCCTTCTTTTTCTTCTCCAGCGTTGACGTAATCCCAAAACCTCCACAGCAGCAGCTGCTGAGCGAAACCGGGCCACTCTTCTCCTCTCTCTCTCTCCCTCTCTCTCTTTCTTTTCATTTTTTTTCCGACGCACGTAAGAAGTTTGCAGCAGGGAAAAGACAATTAAGGCCTTTCTTTCTACCAATTAGCTATCACTTCAAATCCCCTACACTGTCCCACCACCATAGGCATGAACTCCTGAATTATCGAAGGACTAGAAGGCAAAAAAATGAAAGAAGTTTGTTTTTTATTCTCTAGGCTCTACATAATTCAGTGTACTTACACAGGCACTGCACACACTGTATTTGCATGTTAGTACACCATCCTTGCATTGTACTGAAATAGCGTTTATGTTGGTTTGACAAATTTTCACATTTATGTCCAATAAGTACGCCAAAGCTAGTGAAGCTTGTTATTATTAGGATCTTACTAAATACATGACTAAAACACATACTATAGTTAATGTAATCCACTTAAATTCAGAATTTGCACATCTGAACTAAATTTCATATAATAAAAGAAAGTCTATACATCATCTTTTTAAATGTACAATATCAAGATTCATAGCACCTTTCCAAAGCAGCAAACCTGTTAGATTTGTTGGCGCTGAGGTTATTTGAATTTCATTTAAAGAATGAATGATCTCTCACCTTTCTGTCTGACGGGAACCAGTGACACCTCTTGTACCAGTCGTTCTTGGCATGACTGGTCCCATAAGTAGCTGGGGAGGGTTAGTGCCAGCAGTGTTTATTTTAATAAAAGGCATGGCATAATTGTTCTTTGATTTGCTTAAAGTTCCGGAGCTGCTACATGTGTACGAAGGCACCATTTAACTCAAGTTATAGAGATGATGTCCAAATGATATCTCGTAAATGTTATCATTATTCATATGTACATAGTTGACCTGAAACAATATTACCGTATTTTTAGGTTTACGCTTCCACACAATAAAGCTTAGCAAGTTGGCATTCACTTATTGTGTCATCTCTATTTAGACGTAATATCTTTGATATCCTTTTTTGAGGGCAACATATAGGGGAAGAAAGAGAAAAATGCCAAGCCATCATTTGTTTTCTTTCTGTTTTTATTTGCATTGTATTGTGCAATTTAAAACAGAAACTGCATCGTTCTCCACGGTATCGTTCTTCACGATCTCCTCGGACTATCTTCCCTATCCTTGTGTTTTGTGCACGTCTATTTGCTCTTCCATGCCCCCTTCACTTTGTCCAAAAACAGAATGGAATTCAAAGTAAATAAAGCCGAAGTCTCTCTAGGTTATCAACATTCCTAATGACTTGTGTTGTTTTTTTTCTTCATCTTGTGCTGCGAAATCAAGCACCAGGGCATTAAAGGAACCAACTGTTGATGTTCAATTTTGTTTTTCTGCCTCTGTAGGTTTTAATTGTTTTTCTGCATGACATGTATTATATATCGTACAGCATGCTTCTATATATATATATATATATATATATATATATATATATATATATATATATATATATTATATATTTTAACACCTGGTCATATGATAGCATATATATATATATCATGGTGCCCTGGGGAATGAAAGCATTAATGGAATATCATGCTTTATTTATTCATGCTTATTAAGAAGTCAAATTAGTTATATAATTATATTCCCAAACCTGTTGCCCTAGTGTACTATCTTTAGTGATATAAACCATTCTGTTGTTTTAAAGACACGTCAGGTCCTGTTTATAAGGAAACCCAAAGAAAATGCAATTAATGATAGCGGTAATTACATAAGCTCCTTCGCCTTTAAGAGGATTCATGCACATTCTATTGCATGGCAAGTACAGCATGCGATTCTCCCTGAGGTGTGTGAGGGTGATTCTACGCTTTGTCTGAACAGGCTGTATGACAATGGGGTGCAGTCTCTAATCACCAGTCTTGTATGGCAATATAAACAAGACACAAATCAATGAGTTCCAGAGAGAAGAGGCAAGCCATTACTCATGAGAACAAACATCAGGATGCAAGATAAGCCAACAAGACAAGAAGGGCTCTTCTCAGAACTGAGATATGATAACTAAAACGAACCAGAGGGGATGTCAAGAGGACTCTTTTAATTAAGTATTTGCTATGCATCATCAAGAGCTACCTGCAGCTGGAGGGAATCTCATCAACAGCAGAATAGGAAGTCACAAAGAATTGTTTCTCAAGAATCACTGTCATTATTTAGCAGCATTGCTCTACTCTCTCTGTTAGACATGTGAACACTTACTGAGTACTGCATGAAGGCACGTTACACAGATTCTTGTTTCAACATCTCAAATTGCTACGCTACTTTATGCAGGCGATTGACCATAAGAATTTGAAAAGGTGGGACAATATATAATGATATTTCATTAGCTATCTATAAAGGTTATAAGAAACCTGCGCTTCATAATTCCAGAAAAAGAAACATGTGACCTTTCAACTCTGTATAGTTAAAATGTACGATTAGAACGATTACAGGAGAATCCATCCTATTTCCATGGCATTGGTAACTTGAAATGTTAAAATAAAATCCAGCACATGAAGCAGAAGATCTGGAAGCAATAAGCTGAGGAGCTACAACATGGAATTCTAGTCCTCTTGAACCTCACTTTGAGGACCAAATGCAAAACACTGTTTGTTATTTTTCAGTCATGGAAGAGCATCAATATTCAGGGAAGCGATGTCATAAACATTCAAATTTGGGACGGCATGGAAATCTGAACCAGGTTCCCATAATTCCAAACAGACTGGACCACACACACACGCACACAACTATATATGCATCATTGTCTAGGCCAGGATTATTCTTACCAACGAGACAATGTGATTGCAATTGACATCCTGGACAAAGGAGGGGTGTGAAGTCATTATACACTCTTCATAATTAAGTCCCTGCTTTATTTCAGATACACTTCACCCTCATTATAAATCATTCCATCGTAGGGCCTGCTCTTATATATAGCTACTATACAGCTGCTATAGCTTTGTTCCTTATAACAATAACTCATATTGATCATAATGTGTCTCCTTGGCTCTCTGGGACAAAGGATAACAAGTGTACTGTAGGGTTTGATTTTTTTCCTTTGGTTTTGTCTAGTCCAAAGAACATCTTCAATTCATAACGACATGCAGTTTAACTTTTTTTTCTATCATTGAATGCAATGGAGAGATCCTGTACCATACAGCTCCAGTACTTATCTTTAGATTCACTGGGCAGGAACTGAATTTTAATTAAGGAAAACACTTCAAAGCTTTACATTTATACCATTTATATAAATAATGAAGAAGACAAAAAACGTTAAGATATCACCGCAAAAAAAAAAAAAAAAAAAAAAAAAAAAAACCATTGAATTAACAATCTCAGCTGTCAAGCATTTGCTTTATCTCCTTTCAGAAAAAAATGCAAATTACACTTTGACATTTATTTGGGGTTGATTTAAACCAACTGGCTTCATTCTAGATTGAACTTCCTTAAATAAAATGAATGTTATACAAATGATGTTCCATTTGACTCTGGCAGCAAGGGAGACAAGGGAGACTACAGTGCAATAACAACCTAGAGGCCAGCTTTCCATCCAAGGTCACACAGTTATCCTGCCTTCCTCTTAGGAAGCCTGTGTGCTTGGTAATGGCAGACAGGGTAAAGTTTGCTAGTACCATTGAATGGAAACCATTTCCCATGAATATTTGTTGAATTAAACCTGAACTTTGCAAGTAAAACAGAGTACAGCATATACAGATATGTACTGAATACTGAAAGGATCCCTGTCTGCCCTGTACAATATATGACAGTCACGGTACATATTCCAGCTTTCTTTAATAGATTTTTAATAGTCATTCATTTTACATATTTTGTGCTCTCCTCCCCAAATGCATACACTGACAAAAAGAGTACTGTCAGTTAGTACTCAGTTATTTATTTATTTATTTTTTTTTTTTTTAAAGAAAAATCTGCATTCGGACAGTGTAGCAGCAAAGCAAGGCAGGGACTCAGTTAGAGGGGAAGAAGCACAAATAGCTGGCGCCACTGGCTGCCGAGTCCAACATGCCTGATAAAGATTTACTGCCAGAGAGGGGGAAGCAGTCCGCAGGCCCATTGGAGCTCTGAATACAGAGCTGTTCAGGGCAGATTTCATGGCTGGCTGATCACAGGCTGTCAGGCCAGCCCTCACGACAGCTGCAAGGCCCGCTGGCTTGGAAACACAAAGGCAGCATAGCACAGCACACAAGAATAGTTGACAGGTTGTTGTTAACGATGGCAACTGTGTGAGGTATGTGTGCTGGGGTGCTAAATACTGGCAGTGTTAATCAGGCAGACAAAAAAAATGTTCTTCCTTCCCCTATGGGCAATGTGCGGGTAATTTCTTTAAGATGTTTTTCCTTTCCTTTCTCACTTTTTCTTTCTTTAAAGTTCCAGCTGTAAAGTTATCCTAAAGTACATCTTAGAGTGCAAAAGCAGATCCTTGAGAAGGATGGCCATACGGGACCAAAGTTACTGTAATACAAAAGCCTTATCCTAAGTTTGTGCGTGCAAAATTGGTTATGGTCTGAATATTGTTCAGTTACACCAACCCTGATCTAGATCTCTTATTTAAATTATGCAACAGGCAATTGCTATTGTAGGGAATGAAGGTTTTTTTTTTTTTTTAATTTTAGTAATTTGCCCCCACTCCAACATTTCATTCAGAAATAGGAGGCTCTAATATTCTTATTTTAACATTTATTTTATAGACATGTGCAGGTATTATCCTTGGTAGACCTCCATCTCTTGTTTATGTGCTCCCTTTCCAAGACCTCTTTAAACAGACACACCGGGGTGTTTGGAAATACTGTATTTAAATATCTCAGCTGTGCAGTAATGCAGTTTGAAAATTAAAACCCAGGTGGCCTTGCATACACAAGGGATGTGTTTCACTAGTCTCTGTGAGGGGCACACGGAACAATACCTGGACCCAAACCCAGAGTGCTTTGGGCCCCCTTCCCACTTCATCCACTTTTGGCACTGAGGACTATAAAACTGACAGGTGTTAACATAGTTACATCATGAGAAACTTCTCATGCAAGTCACTTTTTCCCCACTCACACAGCTAATGTGTATTCCTAACTGAATCACTTACTGTCTTTTGTCAATGGATATAAGCAACACAGAGACTGCACTGTACATGGCACGAGAATTCGGGTCACCAGCAATTCAGTATTGCAGCGCTCTTCCACTCTGTAGAGGTTGTGTCCTTGTCCAGTGCTCATCTTGGCTATGATCTGTTCTAGATCTCTGCATATAAAAAAACAGGCATGAATACCATACATGAAGAATAACTGTACCAGTCTGTTTTTTTTCTGTTGTGTTAATGCTATGAAAAAAATATCTACATATCCTAATTGTATAGTCAAGTTTGTTAAGTGATTGTACCGCAAGTATTGTATATGCAGCTGTTATTATATTTACAGTGCTTTGTACCTAAGTACAATATTCAACTTCTTTGTCCACCCTTAGGATGCATTAAGCTTAAAAAGAAATCATGAAGTGGTTCATTCTTAACTCCAAATGAGAAAGGATAATGAAGAGCTCGGTATTTTAAGATGAGATTACTAAAGTAGTTTATTAACCTTTATTAGGTGTCTCTGGCTAACAAAGTGTTGCTGGACCTTTTTAATTGTATCATAACAGCATCAGATATTGACCAATACCAGTAAACATGCCTTTCCAACAACATTAAAAATATGTTTGTTCAATCACATGCCAGTCCTTAATAGACTGACCACAGCTGGTCATCTCTCAAAGGCTCACATGGTTTTCTTTAGAAAGGTTATGAATGATCTAAACCTCTCATGACCAGGGCTGAACTAGCCTGAAGGAAGCCAAATCTGATTAAGATTTTATAGCAAAACATTTTTTTTTTTTTTTTTTTTTTTCAATGAAATCTGGGACAAGCGGTTTCACATATGAAACAAACCGAGCATAAAGAAGGAAAATTACACTTTGATTGCCTTATATTTATCTCCGTAATCTGTAGACATAGCACATGCTTGCTTTCCGGACAGGAAGGTGATACACCCTAAGCATGCAATCTCTTAGGCAACTAGGTCAGTGTTTCTGAACTTCTAGTTAAATGTACAGTATTTTCATCACTCTATCTTAAGAGATTTTGTTGAGATGCATGCTACTTTTTAAGTGCCTCTAGTCCTCAGGAGAGTCCTAGTGACTGGGAAACTAACAATGATGGTTATCTTACATACTTTTGTTACGTTCCATTAATAGCCATGTAATTACAAAATCCTGACTTCCAACTATGTTATTAAGTGTATATTGAATCCCAATGAGGAACCATTAAAGAGTAAGTAGCTTCAAATATCTTTCTAATTGCTTTTTTACATTTCCTTTGCTTTGTTAAAATAGAGTAGGCGGGGCTGGTAGAGTTGAAAAGTCATCCAGAACTGTTTAACACACAATAGTGCTGAATTTAGAATACTAAAAGAAACTTAATACATTCAATGACAAACGTTTTGAGATCAGAAAAAGATACGGTTTTCTTTTTTTTTTTTTTTTTTTTTTTCCTGAATGGAATGAGGAAGGCTGCTTGGTGCCAACAATTAGGATTCTCATGTCATGAAAAATGATCATAACTATATCGGAGCAACGTAATCCATAACCCTTCAGAATGAATGCAAACACCCTTAACATATTGGTAGTAAGGGAAATAATACAGAAGCTGTGTTATCTTTAATGAATAATACAATAATACATTCATAAGTTCTTGTTACTGAACCCTGTATCTGCTCATAAGGAAACTGTCTCTCTTCATGAGGAATTTATGTTGGATTTGGGGTTTGTCAGTAAGTAAATACACTTCATTGATAGAACTTAATGAATTAGAAGTGTTACCCATCTTTGTTTCAACCTGCCAATCCCATGCCACCTTTTTGTAAATGCAATGCAAAAAGTACCCTTTAACCAAACAATTAGTGAAAGAGGCAAGGGGCAAGGGAGTGTGTAATTAGGTTAAAAAAAAATTCCAATGCAAATATTGCTTGTGCCATGACGCTTAGCTCAATTTTCCTCCAAACACAACAGATCAAGGCAGGCCATGTGCCACTTTGTATGTTAATCTAGGGAATGCGACGAGTCGTCTCACACTGATTGCAATGAAAGGAAAGTTCCCAAGCTCTGAATAGATCACGCCATTAAGAGTACATGCTTGGTAGATCAGTGCATGTTAATCATGCCTTAAGGACACATGAAAGTGTGTGAAATTGTGCGGTGCTTATAGATTATGGAGTGGTCTTTTTTTTGGGGGGGGGGGGATTTCAGCTACTGTAAGTTGCCCCAACTGGGACACGGTTCTGTGAGCATCTTAACCTTGAACTTGTCCCAGGCTTATACTTGAGGGGGCGGCTGAAACCTCTTAGCTTGTGCTGGCCAGCCCTTACTGAATTATTGTGTACAGTAATTAAACTGTAATGGTTCCTCAAGATGAGTTGTTGGCAGTTCACCGATGGGTAAGCATTACAAAAACAGCAAAGTAGGAGTAGCTGGGCAGCAGAACAGAGATATAAGATTTTATTTTAGATAGAAAAAGATGATCAGGTACATCAGCCCCTATACAATATTACCATGGTATGTAAAGGATAACAAAGTGTAGTGAAGCATAAGTAAACCTGGTAAAGAATACAGAAGTATTCCTAAGAGAGGCTGTCGGTTTACACTTTTTTTCTCACGAATAGATCCAGTTCTACAGGTAACCTATACTCTTGCCTGGATGTTCAATTAGAATATGTTCAGGTAACCAGTAATACTGAAAGAGCATGTTATTTCAAATACTATTTGATTTATTTCTTCTATCTTTCGATTGTCTTTTTGGTTTGCCTTCATCGGAGGGGTGAAAGACCATTTTGTCACCTGATTTGAATGGAACCAGGTAGTCTGCTCAATCCACGCTAGTTTGAATCACAAAGACTTATACAAGTAAAGACATCTATAGAGAAACTGGCAATATTGGAAACAGCGTAAAAGATAAGAAGAAAGGTGAGAAGAGAAATACAACAACATTGGAATCTACTGAACCTTTGAAGTCAAGGAAAAACCTGAAGGGTTTTTGCATGTCCATGAAATGCCATGTAGCATATAAAATGGCATCTTTTTTATGGGGGGGTGGGGGGGTGGGGGTGAATTAATAGCAGTCTGATCAGTGAAAGTCATGTGACAGGGAAGGTATGCTGGATTCTCTCCAAAGCTGAGAGGTTAAAAAAACAAATAGGTGAACGAATTTCTTTGGCCAAGACTGGGCACATTGTCCCTGTGCTGTGGGAAACTCACAATACTTCCTTCACGAGCAATTATGAGGAAATTTAAGATGCCATATCAGTGACTCTTCTCACTTGTTGCATAATCAGAAATATGTAAGCCTGCATTCCAACTCGGCACACGAAATCAGCTCTCCTTACCCAGGTATTATCTCTTAAGGATGGCTAGTGGATGTTTCTTTAATGGTTGAGAAAGGGTTCAGGAGGTGTTTTTTCCACTGGAAATATTTTATGAGCATAATAATAATAATAATAACCTCTTGCATGACAATTGACACTTACTGCAACATTGTGTGTATGGTGTACACCATATATATACATATATATATATATATATCTATATATATATATATATATATATATATATATATATATATATGCATCTGGACAGAGCGATGCATGCAAAGTCGAATGTCAATCCACACCAGACGTGACTTGAAAACGATCCAAAAGACTGGAAATAAATACATGACCCTGCCCGTGCATTCCTATTGGACATGCTAGGGATAGTACGATTAGTAGTAGTAGTCAGAATACAGCTAGACAATAGTAGTATAGCTGAACTGATATTTCCAACAAAATAATATTACATTTTACAACTTACAGCAATCTCAATTGTGCTTCTTTACTAATTCCTTCATTGATTCTTTTTGTTTATTAACTTTAAGTATTTTAAAGCGCAACATTATTATTATTATTATTATTATTATTATTATTATTATTATTATTATTATTATTATTATTATTATTGTTATTATAATCATTGTTATTATGTATTATGTAATCCTTGTATTACTATCGATGCCGTTCTGCAAATCTGTTTTTCTACTTTATCGTAAATGCTATTGAAGACTGATGCATCAGATCATGGGGGAGTGTTTGAGCCGTCTCTGACTTCATTTACTTATGAGTAATTATACACAGACTAAGGTTGTGTGCCATGGCAAGATGCAAAGCTTTTATTTAGTTTTTCCTTTTAAAACTGTCCGGTGAACAGATATGGCTCATAATCTTTAAAACTATGAGCTTGGTAATGTTGGGATGGTCACATAGAATACAAACGTATTGTTGGTTTTGTTTTACAACGTATAGAATAGTAGAACCTTGATAACTTTTTTGTTTGTTTGGTAAATCTCCACAAAACTTCACTTTATGTGTATGTAAAGACCTTCTTATCACGGATTTGTGCAACAGAACAATTTAGTGAACAGGAAGTTATTTATCATAATAACAAACAAACCAAAAAAAAGCCATAGCTTAAAATTAGGTCACATGTTCAAGTTGAGCGAATGCGGGACCTTTTCTGTGTCATTTTTAAAAGCCAGCAAGAACATTTTTCATTGAAATGCTGGATATGTAGACTGCATGTATGGTAACATGCAAAAGAAAGTACATCTTTATTTTTGATATTGTGTAACATTGCCATTGAAAAGATACAGCAGGGGGATTTTCCCCTTAGTGCAGACAGTTTGAGCAGAACATACGGGAGGAATAAAAATAAACTCAACGACATCTCGGATTTCAGTGATTTTTCAAGGTCTGTGGTTTTGCTCTCTTCCAGTTCATTTAATTGTTCTTCATCCAAATCGGCATGCCTACTTACTACTTGTGGGATTTTTTTGCTGGTAACTGCTCACTCAGTTTGATAGCTTCAGTGTACATCTGTAACTGTAAACAAGATGGCTACTGGATCTTCAAATTGTGTGTGGCAGCACAGTGATTTCGAAAATGTGACAAAGCTCCAACTGTCTGTGTCAATCTTAAATACGGACAGCTGGAACCTTGCTTGGTTCCAGCTGTGCGTGTGTATATATGTATGTATATATATATATATATATATAGATAGAGAGAGAGAGAGAGAGAGAGAGAGAGAGAGAGAGAGAGAGAGAGAGAGAGAGAGAGAGACTGAGATTCATTCAATGCAAAAATGTTTCTAAATAAATTAATAAATATAGAAATAAATAAATAGATAAAGATGCCTTTTAGGCTCTGCCATCTACCACTTCAGGAACATTCTACTGCCATCTAGTGGAGATGGTGCATCTTGACAGCTAAAAGCAATCTTGCTTAATCGTGGAATAATGTCTTTCAGGTAACAGTTGAAGACAGCAGCTGGAAGTTCCTGAAATACCAACATTGACCCGGCCCCTTTGAAACACTCCCTTCACCTCCCTACCTCTGCCTCTCTCTCCGTCTCTTTCAGCTGTATGCAAACCACACAGGCTCTAATGCTTTAATCTCTCCGCAAACAAGGCCAAGTGATAGCAGTAAACTTTATCAGGCTTCCGACCACAGAACACTTATTGTACTTGGGCTGCAAGTTAATTTTTACTGGAAACAGACTGATTCAGAGGACATTTGTTACAGATAATTTCCCTCTCTCCCCCCGTTCAAGTACTTTGAACTGCTGGTATTCCAACAAAATCCGTTGACAGTGCATCAGAGCGTTGATAAATACGCACGTAAGGCCTCTATATCTGTGGGGCTTTTTTTCAGATCAGTAGACAAAGGACACAGTAAAATTATTCTAATTCAACTATACAGTGTTACTAAACTTGCAACCATGTATGTTAGCTGTAATTGACATTGTGAATGTGACTTTACAGTATATATAAAAAAATCACAAAACATATGTTAAGAAATATATAGATAGATAGATAGATAGATAGATAGATAGATAGATAGATAGATAGATAGATAGCTATAACCTATTATTTACAGTTATCCACAATTTATATAAATATTTTATGTTAAAAACTACCAAGTCAACCAAAACTATGTAACTTTAGATTTAAGTGATTTAATAAATATGAACATACATATGACTGATTATTTTTAATTGTCTTACTTTGCTTTTCCATTGTGAAATCAGCAATTAGAGCATCAGTTCCTAGCCAGTGATTAACAGGACAGGAGCAAACTGGTCTGAACAATTAAGTCATGTTTGTTACCTATTCAATCCTGCGTGCAGCAGTACAGAAGGTAGCCGTTTTTTAGCCAGAGGATAATGAGCGATTCTCTAGCAAGTTAAACACCGGTCATTCAAGAAATAATTAGCCACTGCCCTGGGGCTGGGGCTAACAGTGTGCTAGAGCAGCACTGCATGAGTCTCACTGTTCTGTATGCAGCCCAGACAGAAGTACAGACAAACCATTATCAAGAGGTGATTTAGCATGTGAAATACAGTATGTAGCAGGCAGATTCATGGGGCAGATTTATGGGGCTGTGGTAAAAAATAGTATACTTTTTTCCATACATTATTAAAATACTAAAAAGTTATTATAGTAGACAAGCGTTTTGGCTAGTGCTTTTTTTTTGTGGACTAAGAAGAAACTAGCCAAAATGTTTGTGTGCTTGACTTTAGCTTAAGCCCCTTTCATGGTGGCATTCCTGCCTGGGTCTGGACCCGGGTCCTGGCTAACCGGGTTACAATCCTGCATAGTTTGAAAGAAATGGGTCGGATTCAAGTTAACAGGGATCCCAGTGACCCACTTCAGGATGTTGAGGGATACAAAATGCTTGATGGCCTTTTGTGAGTCAATGCAATAACAAACAACCACGCTTGTGTGAAGGTTTCCGTTCCACAAGGAATGTTTCTGTTTAGCCATATTTTTGTTGACAGAGACACAGCATGAGTCAGATCGCAGCAAGGATGTAGAAACATTTTCTCTAATTAAAAATTTGGCCCACAGTTCAATCCAGAGAAGCTTGAATGGAAGCATCAGTAGCAAGCTGCTTTCGGGACATTGATATGCACATTGTGCACTTGAGTCTGTCACCCAGGTCAACCCTGCTTTATCAAAAGCAGCACATACCTGACCCGCATGACACTGGGTCCTGTCCCGGGTAGGTCTTGACCTGGGTAGATTGTGCCAGTGTGAAAGGGGCTTTAGATAGACAGGTCAGTGGCTTTGAGCCTTACACCAGACCCAGAGAGGAGGTCTCTCTCTATCTGTAATCGGTTCCCAG
>NW_024472424.1:0-10244 GCF_017654505.1 Polyodon spathula | reverse complement strand
TTTGAGGGTGCAGTGGTTGTGTGTAGTCCAAAATCTTGGCAGTTCTAGTGTTAAAGTAAACACCAGCCTGGGTCATGGGAACGCCAGTCTCCTGGGGAAGGAAGCAGATAAGGGTGGATATGCCTGCTTGTCCTTTTCAGGAGTCGACATCATGGAGCGGAGGGAGAGAGGAGGAGCCCTTTGAAGGTGACCCAAAGAGATTGAGCTGGCAACCGGGAATTATTTGTGATTAAACCCTAGGGTTCAGCGGTATTTGTATCACATTCAGAATGAATTAAGGAGATAACTTTGACCACAAGAATCGTGAAACTTTGTGGATATATATTGTATTGTGGATACATATTCGCTTTTCAAGTATATGGTTCAGGACATTGGGGGACTTCATATTCTGGTTCAGTAGAAACTGTAATACTTACCTTACTGCTGAAAATCTGTGCACTGTAGTTTAGTCTTATTACTGTGCTGTTTAGGAAATTATAACACAGGATATTCATTGATAGATGCTCTATAGTGGTGATATATTTGATCCTTTTTATTATGCATTGTTTTTATTTTTAACTGCATTGATCATTGTAATAAAGAAAAGTACTTTTTCTTACTGGTCCATGTGGTTCCTGTGCACTGTTTGCTCACGTTGATGGTCAGGTCGAGATCCAAACAACTTGGTTGAAGAGGAAAATTTGTTAAAATTACAATACTTACCTATGTAAAGTCAAGCATACCCTGAGACATATTATTGTATTTGTAGGTTAATTGTTTGGCACAACCCACGTAATTAGTAGTAACGTATCTGTTTAATAGTCTAGTTTTTTCTCTATAATGTGGTTCCTTGAACAAGTATGTTATTGTTAGATTATGAGACTCATGTTAAAGATTAGTTTTGTTTCCTTTATGCATAATGAGTGACAATAACTGCTTTATTGGTCTTTGCCTTAAGGTAGTCAGGGGCAGGGGGGTTACAAGCAGAAGGAGATAGTAGAGGTGTTTCCGAATTCAAGTACAAATGAGTATTCGTAACAAGCATGGGCATTTTACCGAGAATGAGCAATACGCAAGTCATTTTGCTATTACTCTTTTTTTGGCGGGAAAAAAAATTAAAAATGAATTGCATCAGCTCCTGTCTCCAGTAGGGCAGTGAATATTATGGAGAACCATTTGTGCCAAAACTATCTGGTCGTTAGTTTGTCAATTTGTGAATTAGTCAATTTGTCCAGCAATTCGTCCATAAATGTGTCAATTCATACGGTACTTCATAACTGTATTTGTTAATTCACATAATAATTCATTAATTAATTTGTCAATTCATTAATACAAAAGGCTATACTGACCTGCAAATTTTCAATCAACCTGACAAACTTCCCAACAACCTGACGAACTTCCAACTGTCAATCTCGCAGTGTGCCGAAAACACTGCAACCTTTCTAGCCAATGGGAGTACAGACTAATATTTTAATCAATGAAAATCCAGCCTCACTTAAAACTGCTTCAGCCAATAATATTTAGAAGGGCATTTCAAAAACTATTCTATTTAACAAGATACTCGACTCCTCTGATTTTCAACAGTGACTTCTTTCTCATTGCGCGCAAAGCATTGTGCTGTATAAAGTTAGGCAAAAAAATATTCTATGGTTAGTCAATGCAGGCGTACGAAATGTTGCTGGTTTAAATGTTGCTGGTGTAAATATCAGTGCCCAAGCCATCACAATTAGTAAAAATAAATATTTTGATTCTGCATCTGTGAGTGTTGACATAATTGTTGAAAGCTTTAATTATAAAAGAAAAAAAAATCCCAAAATTCACAATTTTATCTTTACTAAACAAAAGCACTATAGCAGACAACCCATCACAGCCCCACAGAAAACTATTAAAAGGAAGTGGGATAATATCAGCAGCGTGTTTTCCTTGGTCCATGCAGAGAGCAATGCAGCCGTACCTCCTCCTGTCTCAGTCTATGGTTCTTTGGATGATGAATGTTATTTCTGGACCAGTGCAGGCTGGGGCTTCACTAAACAAATCAGCTTTCATTATTATAAAAAGTGTAGCCCAAGTTGTTAGTCACATGATGGCGCTTACTATTACTACCAAGGACTCCGAAATAAACCTTGAGTCGGTGCACCCTCACGCTGATAATGAAGAGAAATTGTAGATGTTGAATACAGCAGCAACAGCGACCACTCTGGTCTGTGGGACAGGAGGGGTGAGCTGCAGCATTAGAACATAATAACATAAGAAAGTTTACAAACGAGAGGAGGCCATTCGGCCCATCTTGCTCGTATGATTGTTAGTAGCTTACTGATCCCAGAATCTCATCAAGCAACTTCTTGAAGGATCCCAGAGTGTCAGCTTCAACAACATTACTGGGGAGTTGATTCCAGACCTTCACAATTCTCTATGTAAAAAAGTGCCTCATATTTTCTGTTCTGAATGCCTCTTTGTCTAATCTCCATTTGTGACCCCTGGTCCTTGTTTCTTTTTTCAGGCTGAAAAAGTCCCTTGGGTAGACACTGTCAATACCTTTTAGAATTTTGAATGCTTGAATTAGGTCGCCACGTAGTCTTCTTTGTTCAATACTGAACAGATTCAAGTCTTTTAGCCAGTCTGCATATGACATGCTTTTTAAGCCCGGAATAATTCTGCTTGCTCTTCTTTGCACTCTTTCTAGAGCAGCAATATCTTTTTTATAGTGAGGTGAGCAGAACTGCACACAATATTCAAGATGAGGTCTTACTAGTGCATTGTACAGTTTTAACATTACTTCACTTTTCACAATGTATCCGAGCATTTTGTTAGCCTTTTTTATAGCTTCCCCACATTGTCTAGATGAAGACATTTCTGAGTCAACAAAAACTCCTAGGTCTTTTTCATAGATTCCTTCTCCAATTTCAGTATCTCACATATGATATTTATAATGTACATTTTTATTTCCTGCGTGCAGTACCTTACACTTCTTTATTAAATGTCATTTGCCATGTGTCTGGCCAGTTCTGAATCTTGTCTAGATCATTTTGAATGACCTTTGCTGCTGCAACAGTGTTTGCCACTCCTCCTACTTTTGTGTCGTTTGGAGCAGGTCACCCATTAGTGGAGCTCCTGCTTCTCCTTTTGAAAAAGTTTAAAAAACAGTGGTTTAAAGTTTTATTTTGGAAATCTTTTGGTTCTTTTCATTTGTCTAAAGTAGTGGTGCACCTTTTAGTTAAAGAATTTTAATTTTTGAACGGTTCTTTTCTTTAAAATAAGTGTTTGTTTGTTTTGGTTTGTTTGTCTCCCTGCACTTGCATTGTAAGTGCAGGGGGGCGGCCATTTTGGATTTTTTTCCTTTTGGTTGATTTTTATTTTTTTCCTTCTTTGAATTTTAACTTTGGTTTCTTACTTTTATTTTAGGTGCTTTTTGATTTTTTAATTAAGAGCACATTATCTAGTTTATTTTAAAATTATTTTTGCTTTGGAAAACTGTTTTTGACTTTGTTTTAAAAATCGTTTTGTTTTAAAAATCCCCTGTTCTTGCCTTGGGCAGAGTAGGGGAAGGGCAGGCACTTTTGTCTGCCCTGTTTCTTATTTTTATTATATTTTTTAGTTGAAGGTTTTTATAAAAAAAAAAAAAAAAAAAAAAAAACCTTTAACTTTATTTATTTTTTGATTATTATTATTGTTTTCATTTTATCTCGTTTTATTTTCTTGGGTGGGGAATAAAACAGGATAAGTTAAAAAAAAAAAAAAAAAAAAAAAAAAAAAAAAAAAAAATCCTTTCTTTGGTTTTTTTTTTTTTTTTTTTTTTTTTTTTTTTTTTTTGATTTTTCATTTTTGTTTGTGCCCCTGTGCTATTGGAGCGCAGGGGTGCATGTGTGTGTTTGTTTGTTTAAAAAAAAAAAAAAAAAAAAAAAAAATAAAAAAAAAAAAAAAAACTTTAGTCCTTTTTTCCTATTTTGTTTTGCGCACCCCTGCACTATTGGAGTGCAGGGGTGAGTCTGTCTGTTTTGTTTTCTTTTTGTTTAAATAAATAAATAAAAATAAAAAAAAAAAAATGAGCGGGCAAGCTCAAGAAGCCCCGATAAAGTGGGCAAAGGTGGCTGCAGCGGAAGGTGCAGCACCTTTTAAAAACATTACCAGGAGGCACGGAGTCCGGTGCCTCCTGAAGGACTCCCTCTCGATTGAGGGCTTTGTCAAGGCCATGGCCAAGGTGGTGGGGCCATCGGCGATCGTGGCGGCCTCTAAAATGTACGGGAAAGCCGTATTTTTCTTAAAATCGGAGGCCGCCGCGAACACGGCAATCGAGAGGGGTCTCGCGGTGGCGGGGATTTTTATCCCCGTCGAACCGCTCGCGGGCCTGGGCACTAGGGTCGTCCTTTCAAACGTGCCACCTTTCTTGAAGGACGACCTGCTCAGGCCCCATTTGCAAGCCTTGGGGGAGATAAAAACATCTATCCACCCCCTCCCCCTAGGCTGCAAAGACCAGCACCTCCGCCACATTTTATCATTCCGCCGCCAGGTGACCATTCAGCTGGCGGGTCAGGACGTGGCGGAGGGCAGCTTCGTGGTCCCCTTCGAGGGGACCAATTATGTCATTTTTTACTCATCGGAGGAGGTGCGGTGCTACCACTGCAAGGAGCTGGGGCACCAGAAGAAGAGGTGCCCCAAGCTCCAGCAGGGCGCAAAGCCACCCGCGCCCGCACCGCGCCCCTCCGAGTCCACCTCGCCCCCGGGGCCCTCAAAGAGGCCCGCGGAGGGGGGCAAGACAACACCCGCCCCCCTCCCGGTAACATCAAAGGGGGGGAAGGGGGAGGAGGCCCCCGAGGCGGCCGGACCCTCCGCGCCTACCGTAAGCGCGCCGGGGGAGAAAGCCGCCGGGTGGACCGTGGTCGCCGGCCGCAGCAAAAAGAAGGCGGCGGCGGCCGGGTCCGCCGGGGAGGCCAAGCGGGGGGAGACGAAACCCGCCGCCTCGTCGTCTGGCGGCGGGTCAGGGGGCGCTCCTGAAAAGGAGACTCCCTCGCCGGAACCCCCTGCGAGGCAGGGCGGCAAAGCCGCCCGTAAAATAAAACATCTCCTCCCCGAGCGGGTGGAAAGAAACGCCACCGAAGGCGAGCTCCCCGCTGCCGCGACGGGGCGGGGGACCTTCTCTGGCGGCATAAGGGGGAAGAGGAAAGCACAAGCCCTCTTCCCCACCTGTGCACATAAGTGCACTAAAACCGGTCTCTTGGCGAGGGTCCCCGGGGGGACGAAAGAAAGCCCCCCGAAACCCAAACGCCCGCCTCGGCGTCCCCCCTCCACCGGCAACGGGGGCCTCGGCCCTCGTCATGCCAAAGAGGGGGAGAAACATCAACCTGCCGAGGCGGTCCGGGGCTCCGCCGAAGAAGCGGAGCCCATGGAGGAAGCCACCGCCGAGAGACCGGAAGAAGCCCTCGAGGCGGTTCCCCTCCCCGCGCCGCAAGAGACCGCGGACGTCGGCCCCGACTCCATCGTCGAGGGGCCGGCCGCGGCGGGGAGCGCCGAGGGGGCAAAGGAGGGCTCCTCCGCGGAGCAGCTGCCTCGGGCGCCGTCCTCCTCCGACCGCGACACGGGCCCAGAACCCGGTGTTGCCGAAGAGGGGGCGGCTGAACCAACCCCCGAGGCAGAAGCGGGCTCCGCGGAAATGCGGGAGACCCCAGCCGAGGAGCCGGAGGGGGGTGAAGAACCACCCCTCCCGGAGAAAGATCCGCCCCGGGTCCCTCTCTCTGGCGGGGAGGCGGTCTCGGCCCCCGTGGCTGAGCCGGCTCCCGAGGAGCCCATGCGGGAGACCCCCGCCGAGGGGCCGGAGAGGGGTGAGGAAACGCCCCTCCCGGAGAAAGATCCGCCCCGGCTTCCTCGCTCTGGCGGGGAGGCGGTCTCGGCCCCTGTGGCCGAGTCGGCTCCCGAGGAGCCCATCCGGGAGACCACCGCCGAGGGGCAGGAGGGGGGCGAGGAAACGCCCCTCCCGGAAAAAGACCCGCCTCCTCCTGCCGACTCCGGCGAGGAGATGGACTCTGGCCCCGAGGCGGAAACGTGCTCCGGGGAGCCCGCGAAAGAGACCCCCGCCGAGGGGCCGGAGGGGGGAAAAGAGCCTCCCCTCTCAAAGAAAAAACTAAAACTGCCTCGGGCGTCCCTCTCTTGCGGGGACGAGAGCTCCGGCTCTCGCGCCGCCGCGGAGGGGGGCGTTGAAACACCCGCCGAGGCAGAGGCGGGCTCCGAGGAGCCCGCGCTCGTGTCGGCTGCCGGAGCGCGGAAAGGAGGGGAAGAACCGGAGAGGGCAGAAGACGCCGCCCTCGAGGTAGATCCCCTCCCGGAAGCGCAAAGGAGCCGCGAGACCGGTCCCCGACCCACCGCCGAGGGGCCGGTCTCCGTCGCGGTCACCGAGGGGGCGCAGGAGGAGCCCCTGAAAGAGCCGGTGGCCGCGGCTGAGGGCGGGGAAGAACCCGAGAGGGTAGATCCCCTCCCTCCGAGGGTCGGGGACGGGCCTGAGACCGTGCCTCGGCCCCCGAAAGAGGGACCCAAGCCGTCGGGTTCGGCGGCGCGCGTCGAGCGCCCGTCTGCGCCCCCTAAATCCAGGGTGCAGACGACGCCCGCGAGGGTCCCTCCGCCGATGCCTCCCGCGCCGTCCTCTGGGGGTGGGACGCCGGGAGACTCGGTGAAAATAAAAATAAGACGCAACGCGCTCACTCACCAACGTGAGTGCGTTGTGCTTCTTCACCGCGAGGGGGGCGGTGGAGAACCGGAGGAGAGGGAGGAGGAGTCGAAGTCCGCGTGCGGCGCGGGCTCGGAGGCTCCGTCCGCCTCTTCTCCGAACATCCCTGCGGCGGAGCTCCTGGACTTCTTGGAGGCCACCACCCACCGCAGGGATAAGGTTCAGCTGGCCCTGGACAAATGGGGGGATTTCGAGAGAGTCCTAAACTCTGTGAGATCCTTCCTCAGGGCCGGCCACGCCAGCAAGACTTCGGGCACGTGCGTGCACATTCGTGCCCGAAAGCTGCACGACCAGCTGGTGAACTTCGGGAGATCTCAGGGTCTCCCGTGAGTGTCGCCAGCCGCTCCTGACAGAGGACCATGTATGCCATCAGTACCGTCAATGTTAACGGGTGCAAGGACCATTTCCGCAGGGCCCAGGTAATCTCCTACCTGAAAAAGGGAGGTTACTCTGTGTGCTTCCTGCAGGAAACCCACTTGACACCGCAGGCCGAGGCCAACTGGCTGCTAGAGTGGGGGGGGAGAGTGTCGTTTAGCCACCTCACCGAGTCATCTTGTGGGGTGGCGACGCTCTTCTCCGGGTCCTTCGTTCCGACGGTACTCGATGTGGTCAACGTCGTGCCGGGCCGTCTCTTACACCACCGGATCCGGGACGGGGACGCTACCGTTCACCTCTTGAACGTGTACGCTCCGTCCACGGGTCCGGCGAGGGTTCACTTCTTCCGCCAGATGTCCGCCCACCTGAACACCATCGGCGCCGACGAGCTCGTGGTCCTCGGGGGGGACTTCAACTGCACCCTCGAGGCCGCGGACCGGGTGGGGCGGGAACCCTACCCGCTCTCGTCGGCGGCCCTGAGAGAGCTGATCGCTCGGCTCTCTCTGGTGGACATCTGGCGGTGGCAACACCCGGACGCCTCGGCCTTCACCTACACCCGGGTGAGGGAGGGGCGGGTGTCCCAGTCCCGGATCGACAGGTTCTACGTCTCGCGGAACCACGCTCACTGCGTTCGCTCCTCCGACATCAGGCCGGCGCCGTTCACGGACCACAACCTGGTGGTCGTGACGGTGGCCGTGGCGCCAGCTAGGCACGCCGCTGCCTACTGGCACTTCAACAACAGCCTGTTGGAGGACGAGCGCTTTGAGCGGTCTTTCCGGGACTTTTGGACGGTCTGGCACGGCAGGCGATCTCGCTTCCCCACGTGGCGTCAGTGGTGGGACGTGGGGAAAGCGCAGATCAAGATCCTCTGTCAGGAGTACACGAGGGGCGCGAGCAGGCGGAGGGACTCGCGGATCGAGCGGCTGGAAAGGGAGCTGCTCGGTCTGGAGAGCCGCCTGGCTCGCGGGGACCAACTCGAGCAGAGCGCGTACGAGGAGAAGAAGAGCACCCTGCGGGACCTGCGGCTCCAGCGGTCCCGGGGGGCGTTTGTGCGCTCGCGGGTCCAGTTCCTTCGGGAGATGGACCGCAGCACACACTTCTTCTACGCGTTGGAGAAAAAGAAGGGAGACCGTAAAAACATCACCTGCCTCCTGGCGGAGGACGGCTCCCTTCTGACGGATCCGGAGAGCGTGAACGAGAGGGCCAGGGCCTTCTACTCTGCCCTCTTCTCTCCGGATCCCGTCGACTCCGACGCGTGCAGGGTTCTGTGGGACGGGCTTCCCACGGTCAGCGGGGGCGTGCGGGACGAGTTCGAGGGCCACCTGACCCTGGCCGAGCTCACCGACGCCCTCAGTCAGATGCCCTACAACAAATCGCCGGGCATCGACGGGCTGACCGTGGAGTTCTACAAGAAGTTTTGGGACTTGCTGGGGCCCGCCTTTGCGCGGGTCCTGGCGGAAGCCTACGAGACCGGGGAGATGCCCCTTTCGATGAGGCGGGCTGTTATCACGCTCCTGCCCAAGAAAGGGGATCTGCGCAGCCTCAAGAACTGGCGCCCGGTCTCGCTGCTATGCACGGACTACAAAATCGTGGCCAAGGCCGCCTCCCTGAGGCTCAAGTCCGTGCTGGCAGACGTGATCCACCCCGACCAGTCCTACACGGTCCCGAACCGGACGATTTTCGACAACATCTTCCTGGTTCGGGACCTCCTGCACTACTGCAGGAGGACCGGTCGGTCGGTCGCCTTCCTCTCCCTGGATCAGGAGAAGGCGTTCGACCGGGTGGATCACGAATATCTCTTCGGAACCCTGCGAGCATTCGGATTCGGGCCGCGCTTCGTGGGCCTGTTCCGGATGCTGTACGCCTCTGCCGAGTGCTTGATCAAAGTCAACTGGTCCCTGACCGCGCCCCTCGCTTTCAGGAGAGGAGTACGTCAGGGCTGCCCTCTGTCCGGACAACTGTACGCGCTGTGCATCGAGCCCTTCCTCTGCCTCCTTCGCGGGAGGCTCACGGGGTTGGCGCTCGGCGCGCCGGACACGAGGGTGGTCCTGTCGGCTTACGCCGACGACGTGCTCCTGGTGGCCTCGGATCCGGCCGATCTGGAGAGGATGCGGAGCTGCCAGAGCGTCTACTCTGCCGCGTCCTCTGCCAGGATCAACTGGACCAAATGCTCCGGGTTACTGGTGGGTCCCTGGCGGGCGGACTCCCTCCCTGCCGCGCTCCAGCAGTTCCAGTGGAGCGCGGACAGCTTCAAATACCTGGGAGTCCACCTGAGCCCCGCGGAGGCCTCGGTCGCCGCCAACTGGACGGAGTTGGAGGACAAGGTGGCTGCGCGACTGAGGTCGTGGTCGGGTCTGCTCAAACTGCTTTCCTTCAGGGGAAGGGCTCTGGTCATTAACCAACTGGTGGCGTCGATGCTTTGGCATCGACTCACCGTCCTGAGCCCGCCCCCTGAGTTTGTGGCCAGGGTCCAGAGGAAGCTGACGGACTTCTTCTGGGCCGGAAAGCACTGGGTCTCTGCGGCGGTTCTGAGCCTCCCTCTCGCCGAGGGGGGGCAAGGGTTGGTGTGCATCAGGAGCCAGGTGCACACCTTCCGCCTCCAGACCCTGCAGAGATACCTGTACGCAGACCCGGCCCCGCAGTGGTGCACGCTGGCGTCCCTCCTTTTGCGCCAGCTGCACGACCTGGGCTACGACCGGCAGCTCTTCTGGATCGACCTGCGGGGAATCCGTCTCCCCGAGCTGCCGGTCTTCTACCAGGACCTGCTCAGGACCCGGAGCATGTTTTCCGTCGGCCGAGACGCCGTGCCGACCGAGGGCCAAGGACTCCTGCTGGAGCCCCTGCTGCACAACCCCCACCTAGGTGCGCAGGCGTTGGAGTCCCCCTCGGTGCGGCGCGCGCTGATCTCGGCCAAGGTGACCAGAGTCTGGGATCTCCTGGATCGCGAACGCTCGGCGTGGCTGGCGCCCGAGGCGCTCGTCGCCAGGGCGGCTCGGGTGTCCGTCCGGACGGCCGGCCGAGCGATCCGGGAGTGCAAAGCAGCGTTGCACCCAGACTCTGTCAGGTATCTCGAGGGAGTTCTCAGGACCGGCGAGCCTGAGCAGGATCTCGCAGTTCTCCTCGACCCCCTTGCCATCGGCGTCGAGGAGGACCCGGTACGCGATGACGCTCCACA
>NW_024472423.1:0-4874 GCF_017654505.1 Polyodon spathula | reverse complement strand
AATGAATATCATGAGGGCAGCTTCATGCATTGCCATGAAGATAAAAACAATTAACAAGAGAAATGAATTAATCTGTTGTTGTGCACATTCTGAATTATGCCGCACACATGACAACACAGCGCAAGGAAAGGTAGTTGGTGACACACACAAACACACACACACAAAAGCATATAAAATAAAACTTCTACTAAGTACAAGCTTTACTACTTAAAAAGCAGATATGTGTAACATCTAAAAGTTTTATTTGATTAAAGTAGTCTATAAATGTATGTGGAAAATGTGGGAACATGGGGGGGTTACACTACAATACAATAATGAAAAAAAAAACAGTATGATCCTTAGGCCTATATGACTGTAAGACTGAGAACAGGGTGGGTATGTAAAAATACATACAAGATTCCTGAGGAGCTTCATGCACTGGCAGTTCTGTAGGGGGAGTACCAGGCTGAGCATCCCAATGTTCCTGTACTCATCTTCCGGTCCCTATACCCTGCCTCTGCTCCGAGAAGTCAGTGACTGTTGGTCTGCAGCTGCAGTAGAAGTGCCAGGCGCAGAATCCGCTTAACACACACATACACAAATTATAATGAAACATGGATGTCCTGTAATATTATAAACATTCAAACAAAAATCTTTATTTAAAGCAATACAGTACATTTATGTTGTTTGTTAACAATATCCATTACTTATTGCACAATATGCAATATGTGTGTGTGTGTTTGTTTGTGTGTGTGTGTGGTGTTTGTGTGTGTGTGTGTGTGTGTGTGTGTGTGTTTGTGTGTGTGTGTGGTGTGTGTGTGGTGTGTTTGTGTGTGTGTGTTTGTTTGTGTGTGTGTGTGTGTGTGTTTGTGTGTGTGTGTGTGTGTGTGTGTGTGTGTGTGTGTCTGTGGTTTGGTACGGGAAACGACTTTTGCTGAGGAATAACGTGAGATTCTGCCAGTTAAACGGGATCTTGACTGCTGAAATCTCGTGAGACACAAGCACGATTCCTGCTCCGGTTTACATTGGTTTTTACAGCTATTTTTATCGTGAGAAAGCAATTGACCCTGCCTTAAAGTCACGCTGACCAAAGAATGTTCTTTTGCTGTTTCACGTTGTATTCGCATTAAGCAGTTGCTGTTTAGTTTCATATGTCCAGACAAAAGGGTTTAAATCTGCTTTTAAAGGAATTCCGTCCGGTGTCCCCCAGGGTTCTAAAGTGGGTCGAATGTTGTTTAAAGTCTACATGCTTCCCTTAGGTCAAATTAGTCAAAGACATCATTTCCGTCCCTGTGATATAAAATTATGGATGCAGTAACATTTCTTGCAGCTTAACTATGAGAAAATTGAAACTATAATATTTGGCTTTCTGTGTTTCTAAACGATACTTAACATGTGTTAAAGGAATTAGGAATCTTGTGGTTTTACTTGACTCAGAGGTTAACTTTAACCAGCACATCATAATGGTTTTCAAAACCGCATTTTTTCAGTTTAGGGATATAGCTAGGTCAAGAAATGTTTTATAACAAGGCTGTGCTGAAACCTTGGTCTATGCGTTTATTTTTTCGAGATTGGTCTACCAAATGCACCCCGTCAAAACTGCAGTTGGTTATGAATTCTATTGCCTGAGTCTTCACTTGTACTGGGTACCTACAGAATATAACACATATTACACCAGTCTTGAGAAGCATTCATTAGCTGTCTGTTTCATTTAGGATTGATTTTAAGATCTTGTTGTTGACCTACAGGATCTTTCATGGGCTAGAATACATTCCTCTTTGCTCTTTTAATGCAGAGCTATTGCTCCTTATTTATGGAATTCTCTGCTGAAACATATCAGACTCTGCATCAGTGCCAATTTAAATCAAGATAAGAAAAAAAAAAAAACTATTTGTTTGACATGGGATTTTATTTAATTTATTTATTTAGGATTTTATTTATTTTTATGTAAATGTACTGCTTAACTTCTATCCTACAAAAGAACACAAGTCTATAAGGACATATCCAACCATTTAAAATAGTAGGTTGTTACACAGCAATGTAATTAAAGGGTTTTTATTCAATACTTCTCCAAAGATACACTACCTTGGAAGTTCTCAGAGTCTCTTTGCCAAGGTGTCACAGTCTGTAACACTATAAATAGCTTAGAACAGTCCCCATCTTGGTTATGTGATGCGCCATCATTTGTTAAACGTGGAAACATTTGGTGATGACTAGAGTGTGAATGGTGTGCACAAGACGATTCCTAAATATTTAAGTTAATTTAGTATAACTATTATTCTACATAACTAATTCACAATTAACCTTATGTCTGCCATGCCACTAGAATGCTTGTGTTCCTCCTGTGCTATGGAAACTTACACAATGTACATCGTTCTAGTCAAATCTTTGATAAGACTGACAGACCACGTGACTTTTTACTGGCATGCATGAGTGTGCTCGGGCTCCGTCCAGGTAGCTCTCTTTTCTCAATAAAACAGTAAAGCACCTACCGAGCCAGACGTTTAAACATAAGAGGGACAACAGCTCTACTTTAAATATATAGCTTAAGAATCACTGATCATTACTTAAGTGCAAGTGAGCAACGCTATCTTGAACGTGCCGCAGAAACAACAACATGGCCTAGAAGCTGTGATTAAACAAGCGGTACGGGAGATTTTGGATGACTTGTTCACTCCACAAATTAAGGTTTTGATACAGACATTAAAAATCACAAATGATACAACCAAAGCTTGAAATCGAAGACCTTGATGCACATGCAAAGTCACTGAAGAAGCTACAAAAAACTACAAGTGCTCTGGCTTTTGTTTTCCATATGACATCATGGGTTGTTATTGTTGTTATTGTTGTATGCAGTAATCCTTACGGTATCAGTTATAATATTTAAGATTATAGACTGGATGCAGTATAATTGATCAGATACAGAAATTTTAAAATGTTGCTTACATACTGGCAACTTAAAACAACAAAAGAGGTAACCTAATCACGAAGCACAAAGTAATTAGACAAAAGTAATGAGTCCAATGGCATCCTGCCTAGGTTAGAAAAAAACACCATAGAGAGGAATGAATTCATGTACATTTATTGTATTAATCAGTACCGTTGCATGTTATTTTTTAATAGTTGTCTGTCTGCCACATTTTGTACTGTTGTCACTCAGAATCTCACAAAAATAAAATTACAATTTGGATTCATTGATCAGTACTAGTTTTGTTTTGTTTTTTCACTTTTTTTCGTGTTTTGTGTTGACTAACTGCATCCTGCTTCATCGGACTCCCCAAGAACAAGCAAAGGGGAGCTGGTGAGGATGAAAGATCTGGTGCTCCATCCACAAGAGTCAAGTACAGCTGTTCAAACAATGTTTTTATATAATCTGTTAGGGTTATTAAAGTACTGATAGAAACAGAATCATATTTCTACCCATTTTAATTTAATACAAGAGGTGTGTTAATGGCTTAGTTTGTAAAGTGCACCACATAGCATGCATGCAGAAATAACTTTCCACTTAGTGTACCCACCCTTTTAAAAGGCAACTGCATATTGAAACTCTCCCAGTGCTGTTTGCGCATGTTTCCTCACACCATTCTCATTAAAATGTAATCCAAAACGAGATCCTAATAATATAAAGATATAACTTAGGCGGTATATCAATTATTTTAAACTAATATAACAGTAACTATTGATTACAGTAAGTTGTTATTATTATTTATTTACCGTGTTTGCTTTCCATGAAAGAAGAAATGGTGCAACATGAGGCAAAATAAGTCAACGCACAATTTTTGTCCATATGGAGATAGTTGTTTTGTAACAGTTATGGGTGTAAAAGGACCTAAACATTTGACCATTTGCGCGAAGTCTCGGATCGAAATTACTTTTTGTTCGTTGTATGTGTTTATATATATATATATATATATATATATATATATATATATATATATATAATATATATATATATATACTATGAATTAGGGTTGTTTGGGAAAATATAATTCAGGCACACAATCATCCCCAGAAACAAACATATTTAGAATGCATTCATTATTAAGCAAGCAAATGTATAAATAATGGGAAAAAAAATACTGTATCCTGGCTATTAGTCATTGCTTCTGTTGATTACATTTAATGTGTTTGGGTAGCTACTGAAGTAATGTACATTTTTTCAATTTCTAAGGATTTGCAAATTGTTTCTTTAGAGGGTGTTTGTGTGAACTAGTTATTTATGTTATATTTTGGAGGTGTCCCGTTAACCCATGGCGGTGAACACGAGACTTTTTTTATTGATGTGGTTATACGAATATATATATACCAAACAATATATTAGAATATATTATATATATAATTATATATATAGATATATATTATATGTGTGTGTGTGTGTGTGAATATTTCTATTAAAATGAGTCGACTTGCTATGCTTTATCAGTGCTGTTTAGTATAGATAGGGCTTCTAGTTTTCAGGTTTTATTTTTGATCACATGATGTACCTTTAAACATATTTTGAGTTGACTCTTAATCATTGACTATTAAATCAAACACTAATTACAAATGGAAGTTGTTTCTTTTTACCCTCATATCTTGACTGAGTTTACAAACGACATGCCTTGATCTCACCTGATTCTATTTCAACCTGCATTTCGTTCAGGTTCTAATCGCCGAATTCGGCTTATTAATTTCCACTGCGTTAGTTTCTAGTAGTGCGTCACTAATTTAAACAATCTGGTATTCATTTAAGGCTTAACGACTATTAATTAAGGATTAAAGGGAGGGAGAGAGAAGGAAAACAAAAACCAAAAAATAGATCATGCTCTTGATACATTTGCAGTGTTTAAAGAAGTATGCACAAAAAAATAAATAAAAAATGTTCAGGGGGTGGTGTTGCATTTTACCACATTCAG
>NW_024472422.1:0-1000 GCF_017654505.1 Polyodon spathula | reverse complement strand
CAAGAGCTATGGATTATGTATATTTTTAATTGCCATCTACATTAGATTATTATAATTAGTTTTTTTTTTTTAGAGGACCTGTTAGTATTTTAATGTTACACAATGAAAACATAAAACCTGTTTTACTGTCCATAGCTTTTATATTAGCTCATATAAAGTCTACAAATTAAATATTTAAAAAAAAAGAAAACTTTTTTGAGACTGCTGTGGAAGTTTTGGGGTACTTCCCACTGGGCGGGCTCAAGTAACAACTTGAATAGACAGAATTTAATTTATTTGCATCACAACTCTTTGTATTCCAGATATTGCTGTTTACTCCAACAATCAGGGTAATCAACAGAATGAATACTTGCGGGTGAGTTTCTTTGCTCTTGTCCAGATATTGAAGATCCTGGCTGATGAGAAGTTTGCTGATTTAGTTCAGGCTTGGTGCCAACTTCTTTTTGTAGGTCTGATGTTTTTGTGTTGTCCAAACTGCTGGAATCATCACTCAGTGGTTGCTCAGTCTTAAGCCAATGTAACATGATGCAACTTTTCCTGGCAACTGTTGCATCAAACGAGTTGCTGGCAACCAAGTTGCTTCAATTTCTATGTAACACCAGGCAACTTCCAATTGCAACTTTTTCAGGAAACTTAGGAGATAAACCAATAATATTTAAGGTCTTTGGAGTTAAAATCTATTTTACAGTTACAGTTGTCATGACATCTTTTACAAACTTAACAGCTGGTAAAAGTAGAAATGGAAGACTAAAAGGTTTGCAGCTGCCTGCATTGTTGCAGTGTGTTTGAAAAAAAGTCGTGAAAAACATGGTTGCTTTAATACACTTCTAAAGGAGCTTGCCACAGAAGACAGATGGCTTCAAATCCATGCTGTGAATGGATAAGTACACTTTTTTTGTTCTTCTCTCCATTGTTGAAGATACAATAAAAAAGAAAGATACAGTAATGCGAGCAGCAATAACAGCAATTGAGTGTCTAGTGATAACAGTGACATTTCTTG
>NW_024472421.1:0-1000 GCF_017654505.1 Polyodon spathula | reverse complement strand
CAACAGGAAAAACATTTACACTGCACCTGGAAGCACTAACCAAGAAGATGTAGGGACAGGTCAAATAATTTCAGATTCATGGAGAGAAGATGGTGCCTGTAATTGTTTTCTGCCTCTACAAGCAACCCAAAGCAAACACGCATCATCTATTGCAAAGGAAATAAGAGAAAAATACAAACATTATTTCAATTCTACTGGAACTGTGAGCTTAGAGCAATCACTTAAGTTATTAGAAAGAAGATAGCTATTATAATTAGGTGTATTTCTTTTTATGAATATACACACCTTCAAAAGAAAAATCCAACCAACTGCCTTGTGTATAATAGATATTTATTACTAATCATTCAATTAAAACAGAAAATGCTCTCATTTATAATCAAATAGAATACATTAAAAAATGAAACATAACTATTTTAAGTGAAATACAATAAATTAAAGATTAATTGATTAATTTGATAAAATGCAATACATGAATTAATATATACATGCATTACAGTTGTCATAATACAATTAAATATTAATAGTCAAAGTTGATTTTTATTGAAGAAACAAATACAAATAATTTAAAAAGTGATAGTAGTGTTGTTGTTTTTTTTTTTTTACATTTCTTTTCTCATGCTGTGTAACACACTATGCAACTGAATTCGAGCCTCTGCATGTTTTTCAGCTCGCAGTTCTTTTAATGCTGATGTTATGTATTTTCCAAACATTTTATCTGGATCCAGTTCTTTTGGCATTTCTCCTTCACTAAGGTATGTCATAGACGCTTTCAAAAGATCATCTAAGTTGTTGTCTATTCCCGTTTTGGATCTTCTTGTCTGACTGCTCTTGCTGAGCTCCGAAGGTGGTGAAAGAGAAAGCTGGCTGTCAGATATAGTAGGAAGGACAGATTCAAGAAGAAAAGATGAGGATTCAGGTGGAAGTTTGCACATTGGCATTTGCAAAGAGTCAGGCATCTGTGATACAAAAGGATATTTCTTCAGAATATCACTGACAAAAC
>NW_024472420.1:0-864 GCF_017654505.1 Polyodon spathula | reverse complement strand
ACATTGTTCCAGAACTCTTGAGGATCATCCAGGTACTTTTTGCAAACTTGAGATGAGCATTCATGTTCTTCATAAGAACATAAGAAAGTTTACAAACGAGAGGAGGCCATTCAGCCCATCTTGCTCGTTTGGTTGTTAGTAGCTTATTGATCCCAGAATCTCATCAAGCAGCTTCTTGAAGGATCCCAGGGTGTCAGCTTCAACAACATTACTGGGGAGTTGATTCTAGACCCTCACAATTCTCTGTGTAAAAAAGTGTCTCCTATTTTCTGTTATGAATGCCACTCTGTCTAATCTCCACTTGTGACCCCTGGTCCTTGTTTCTTTTTCAGGCTGAAAAAGTCCCTTGGATTGACACTATCAATACCTTTTAGAATTTTGAATGCTTGAATTAGGTCGCCACGTAGTCTTCTTAGTTCAAGACTGAACAGATTCAATTCTTTTAGCCTGTCTGCATATGACATGCCTTTTAAGCCCGGAATAATTCTGGTCACTCTTCTTTGCACTCTTTCTAGAGCAGCAATATCTTTTTTATAGCGAGGTGACCAGAACTGAACACAATATTCAAAGATGAGGTCTTACTAGTGCATTGTACAGTTTTAACATTACTTCCCTTGATTTAAATTCAACACTTTTCACAATGTATCCGAGCATCTTGTTAGCCTTTTTTATAGCTTCCCCACATTGTCTAGATGAAGACATTTCTGAGTCAACAAAAACTCCTAGGTCTTTTTCATAGATTCCTTCTCCAATTTCAGTATCTCCCATATGATATTTATAATGTACATTTTTATTTCCTGCGTGCAGTACCTTACACTTTTCTCTATTAAATGTCATTTGCCATGTGTCTGCCCAGTTCTGAAT
>NW_024472419.1:5976-14136 GCF_017654505.1 Polyodon spathula | reverse complement strand
CTTGTCTAGATCATTTTGAATGACCTTTGCTGCTGCAACAGTGTTTGCCACTCCTCCTACTTTTGTGTCGTCTGCAAATTTAACAAGTTTGCTTACTATACCAGAATCTAAATCATTAATGTAGATTAGGAAAGCAGAGGACCTAATACTGATCCCTGTGGTACACCACTTGTTACCACACTCCATTCTGAGTTTTTCCTCTACATTTGCTAGATTAGGAATAGCAGAGGACCTAATACTGATCCCTGTGGTACACCGCTGGTTACCACACTCCATTCTGAGGTTTTTCCTCTAATCAGTACTTTCTGTTTTCTACATGTTAACCACTCCCTAATCCATGTACATGTGTTTCCTTGAATCCCAACTGCGTTCAGTTTGAGAATTAATCTTTTGTGCGGGACTTTGTCAAAAGCTTTCTGGAAATCTAAATAAACCATGTCATATGCTTTGCAATTATCCATTATCGATGTTGCATCCTCAAAAAAATCAAGCAAGTTAGTTAGACACGATCTCCCTTTCCTAAAACCATGTTGACTGTCTCCCAGGACCCTGTTACCATATAGGTAATTTTCCATTTTGGATCTTATTATAGTTTCCATAAGTTTGCATATAATAGAAGTCAGGCTTACTGGTCTGTAGTTACCTGGTTCAGTTTTGTTTCCCTTTTTGTGGATCGGTATTACGTTTGCAATTTTCCAGTCTGTCGGTACCACCCCTGTGTCAAGAGACTGCTGCATGATCTTGGTTAGCGGTTTGTAAATTACTTCTTTCATTTCTTTGAGTACTACTGGGAGGATCTCATCCGGCCCAGGGGATTTGTTTATTTTAAGAGCTCCTAGTCCCTTTAACACTTCTGCCTCAGTTATGCTAAAGTTATTTAAAACTGGATAGGAACTGGATGACATGTGGGGCATGTTGTCAGTATCTTCCTTTGTAAAAACTTGTGAAAAGTAATCATTTAATATATTTGCTATTTTTTTTTCTTCATCTACGATTTTGCCATTTGTATCTCTTAAACATTTAATCTCCTCTTTGAATGTTCTCTTGCTGTTGTAATATTGGAAAAACATTTTGGAATTGGTTTTAGCTCCCTTAGCAATGTTCATTTCTATTTCTCTCTTGGCCTTTCTAACTTCCTTTTTGACTTGCGTTTGCAGTTCTGTGTACTCTTTCTGCGTACTTTCTTTTTGGTCCTTTTTTAATGCTCTGTAAAGTGCCTTTTTTCGCTGAATATTTTTTTTAATTGATCTATTAAACCATTTTGGCAATTTAGTTTTACATTTAGATTTGTCTACTTTAGGGATGTAATTGTTTTGCGCCTCTAGTACTACATTTTTGAAGAACAACCATCCTTCTTCTGTGGGTGTTTTCTCTATTTTACTCCAATCTACTTCTGTTAGTCTCTGTTTCATACCTTCATAGTTTGCTTTTCTAAAATTGTAAACCTTAGCTTTAGTCATTACTTTTGGGGATTTAAAAAACACTTCAAATGAGACCATGTTGTGGTCTGAGTTTGCCAGTGGTTCTCTGACCTCTGTTTTAGTTATTCTATCTTCGTTATTTGAAAAGACTAAATCAAGGCATGCCTCCCCTCTAGTGGGTGCCTTCACAAATTGTGTTAGGAAGCAGTCATTTGTCATTTCCACCATTTCTATTTCATCCTTCGCGCTACCCACCGGGTTTTCCCATTTTATTTGGGGGAAGTTGAAATCCCCCATTAGTATGGCTTCTCCTTTGCTACACACATTTCTAATGTCATTGTATAACAGATTATTGTGCTCACCGTCTGAATCTGGCGGTCTATAGCATGCTCCTATTATTATGCCTTTTGAATTTTTGACACACTGCATTCACCCTGGATCTGATACTAACCAGAACATAGGACTGGATACACATTGCATTCACCCTGGATCTGTACTAACCAGCACATAAGACTGGATACACATTGCATTCACCCTGGATCTGTACTAACCAGCACATAGGACTGGATACACATTGCATTCACCCTGGATCTGAACTAACCAGCACATAGGACTGGATACACATTGCATTCACCCTGGATCTGTACTAACCAGCACATAGGACTGGATACACATTGCATTCACCCTGGATCTGTACTAACCAGCACATAGGACTGGATACACATTGCATTCACCCTGGATCTGCACTAACCAGCACATAGGACTGGATACACATTGCATTCACCCTGGATCTGTACTAACCAGCACATAGGACTGGATACACATTGCATTCACCCTGGATCTGTACTAACCAGCACATAGGACTGGATACACATTGCATTCACCCTGGATCTGCACTAACCAGCACATAAGACTGGAGGACATACACGTTGCATTCACCCTGGATCTGTACTAACCAGCACACAGGACTGGATACACATTGCATTCACCCTGGATCTGCACTAACCAGCACATAGGACTGGATACACATTGCATTCACCTGGATCTGGCACATCTGGATACACATTGCAACCCTGCATCTGCACTAACCAGCACATAGGACTGGATACACATTGCATTCACCCTGGATCTGCACTAACCAGCACATATGACTGGATACACATTGCATTCACCCTGGATCTGTACTAACCAGCACATAGGACTGGGTACACATTGCATTCACCCTGGATCTGCACTATCCTCAGCACATAGGACTGGATACACAGTGCATTCACCCTGGGTCTGCACTAACGTCAGCAGAAAAAAAAAAAAAAAAAAAAAGACAAAAAAAAAAAAAGAAAAAAGAAAAAAACTACCTAACCTATGTGGAAGTCAGATGGTTGGATCTGTACTAACCTGAGCACATAGGACTGTATACACATTGCATTCACCCTGGATCTGTACTAACCTCAGCACATAGGACTGGATACACATTGCATTCACCCTGGATCTGTACTAACCAGCACATAGGACTGGATACACATAGCATTCACCCTGGATCTGCACTAACCAGCACATAGGACTGGATACACATTGCATTCACCCTGGATCTGCACTAACCAGCACATAGGACTGGATACACATTGCATTCACCCTGGATCTGCACTAACGTCAGCACATAGGACTGGATACACATTGCATTCACCCTGGATCTGTACTAACCAGCACATAGGACTGGATACACATTGCATTCACCCTGGATCTGTACTAACCAGCACATAGGACTGGATACACATTGCATTCACCCTGGATCTGTACTAACCAGCACATAGGACTGGATACACATTGCATTCACCCTGGATCTGCACTAACCAGCACATAGGACTGGATACACATTGCATTCACCCTGGAGCTGTACTAACCAGCACATAGGACTGGATACACATTGCATTCACCCTGGATCTGTACTAACCAGCACATAGGACTGGATACACATTGCATTCACACTGGATCTGTACTAACCAGCACATAGGACTGGATACACATTGCATTCACCCTGGATCTGCACTAACCAGCACATAGGACTGGATACACATTGCATTCACCCTGGATCTGCACTAACCAGCACATAGGACTGGATACACATTGCATTCACCCTGGATCTGTACTAACCAGCACATAGGACTGGACACACATTGCATTCACCCTGGATCTGCACTAACCAGCACATAGGACTGGATACACATTGCATTCACCCTGGATCTGCACTAACCAGCACATAGGACTGGATACACATTGCATTCACCCTGGATCTGTACTAACCAGCACATAGGACTGGATACACATTGCATTCACCCTGGATCTGTACTAACCAGCACATAGGACTGGATACACATTGCATTCACCCTGGATCTGCACTAACCAGCACATAGGACTGGATACACATTGCATTCACCCTGGATCTGTACTAACCAGCACATAGGACTGGATACACATTGCATTCACCCTGGATCTGTACTAACCAGCACATAGGACTGGATACACATTGCATTCACCCTGGATCTGTACTAACCAGCACATAGGACTGGATACACATTGCATTCACCCTGGATCTGTACTAACCAGCACATAGGACTGGATACACATTGCATTCACCCTGGATCTGCACTAACCTCAGCACATAGGACTGGATACACATTGCATTCACCCTGGATCTGTACTAACCAGCACATAGGACTGGATACACATTGCATTCACCCTGGATGTACTAACCAGCACATAGAACTGGATACACATTGCATACCCTGGATCTGCACTAACCAGCACATAGGACTGGATACACATTGCAATCACCCTGGATCTGTACTAACCAGCACACAGGACTGGACACACATTGCATTCACCCTGGATCTGCAATAACCAGCACATAGGACTGGATACACATTGCATTCACCCTGGATCTGCACTAACCACAGCACATAGGACTGGATACACATTGCAATCACCCTGGATCTGTACTAACCAGCACATAGGACTGGATACACATTGCATTCACCCTGGATCTGCACTAACCACAGCACATAGGACTGGATACACATTGCAATCACCCTGGATCTGTACTAACCAGCACATAGGACTGGATACACATTGCATTCACCCTGGATCTGTACTAACCAGAACATAGGACTGGATACACAACGGAAGTGGGACCTAGAACATGATTGGAGCTCGGATCCTGACCTATGGTACGGTAAGGGGACCTCGACGGATTGGTCGTGTATCTTGTGGCAGCACATAGGACTGGATACACATTGCATTCACCCTGGATCTGTACTAACCAGCACATAGGACTGGATACACATTGCATTCACCCTGGATCTGCACTAACCAGCACATAGGACTGGATACACACTGCATTCACCCTGGGCACTAACCACAGCACATAGGACTGGATACACATTGCATTCACCCTGGATCTGTACTAACCAGCACATAGGACTGGATACACATTGCATTCACCCTGGATCTGCACTAACCAGCACATAGGACTGGATACACATTGCATTCACCCTGGATCTGCACTAACCAGCACATAGGACTGGATACACATTGCATTCACCCTGGATCTGTACTAACCAGCACATAGGACTGGATACACATTGCATTCACCCTGGATCTGCATATAACCAGCACATAGGACCTCATTCACCCTGGATCTGTACTAACCAGCACATAGGACTGGATACACATTGCATTCACCCTGGATCTGTACTAACCAGCACATAGGACTGGATACACATTGCATTCACCCTGGATCTGTACTAACCAGCACATAGGACTGGATACACATTGCATTCACCCTGGATCTGCGCTAACCAGCACATAGGACTGGATACAGCATTGCATTCACCCTGGATCTATACTAACCTCAGCACATTGGACTAGATGAAGACATTGCACATAGGACACAGATTCTGGATACACATTGCATCCACCCTGGATCTGTACTAACCAGCACATAGGACTGGATACACATTGCATTCACCCTGGATCTGCACTAACCAGCACATAGGACTGGATACACATTGCATTCACCCTGGATCTGCACTAACCAGCACATAGGACTGGATACACATTGCATTCACCCTGGATCTGTACTAACCAGCACATAGGACTGGATACACATTGCATTCACCCTGGATCTGTACTAACCAGCACATAGGACTGGATACACATTGCATTCACCCTGGATCTGCACTAACCAGCACATAGGACTGGATACACATTGCATTCACCCTGGATCTGCACTAACCAGCACACAGGACTGGATACACATTGCATTCACCCTGGATCTGTACTAACCAGCACATAGGACTGGATACACATTGCATTCACCCTGGATCTGCACTAACCAGCACATAGGACTGGATACACATTGCATTCACCCTGGATCTGTACTAACCAGCACATAGGACTGGATACACATTGCATTCACCCTGGATCTGTACTAACCAGCACATAGGACTGGATACACATTGCATTCACCCTGGATCTGTACTAACCTCAGCACATAGGACTGGATACACATTGCATTCACCCTGGATCTGTACTAACGTCAGCACATAGGATTGGATACACATTGCATTCACCCTGGATCTGTACTAACCACAGCACATAGCACTGGATACACATTGCAATCACCCTGGATCTGTACTAACCAGCACACAGGACTGGACACCCATTGCATTCACCCTGGATCTGCAATAACCAGCACATAGGACTCGATACACACTGCATTCACCCTGGATCTGTACTAACCACAGCACATAGGATTGGATACACATTGCATTCAACCTTGATCTGTACTAACCAGCACATAGGACTGGATACACATTGCATTCACCCTGGATCTGTACTAACCAGCACATAGGACTGGATACACATTGCATTCACCCTGGATCTGTACTAACCAGCACATAGGACTGGATACACATTGCATTCACCCTGGATCTGTACTAACCAGCACATAGGACTGGATACACATTGCATTCACCCTGGATCTGTACTAACCTCAGCACATAGGACTGGATACACATTGCATTCACCCTGGATCTGTACTAACCTCAGCACATAGGACTGGATACACATTGCATTCACCCTGGATCTGTACTAACCAGCACACATGACTGGATACACATTGCATTCACCCTAGATCTGTACTAACCAGCACATAGTACTGGGTACACATTGCATTCACCCTGGATCTGCGCTAACCAGCACATAGGACTGGATACATGTTTTTTTCACCCTGGATCTGTACTAACGTCAGCACATTTTTGGATACACATTGCATTCACCCTGGATCTGTACTAACGTCAGCACATAGGACTGGATACACATTGCATTCACCCTGGATCTGTACTAACCTCAGCACATAGGACTGGATACACATTGCATTCACCCTGGATCTGTACTAACCAGCACATAGGACTGGATACACATTGCATTCACCCTGGATCTGTACTAACCAGCACATAGGACTGGATACACATTGCATTCACCCTGGATCTGCACTAACCAGCACATAGGACTGGATACACATTGCATTCACCCTGGATCTGTACTAACGTCAGCACATAGGACTGGATACACATTGCATTCACCCTGGATCTGCACTAACCAGCACATAGGACTGGATACACATTGCATTCACCCTGGATCTGCACTAACCAGCACATAGGACTGGATACACACTTCATTCACCCTGGATCTGCACTAACCACAGCACGTAGGACTGGATACACATTGCAATCACACTGGATCTGCACTAACCAGCACACAGGATTGGACACACATTGCATTCACCCTGGATCTGCAATAACCAGTACATAGGACTGGATACACACTGCATTCTCCCTGGATCTGCACTAACCACAGCACATATGACTGGATACACATTGCATTCACCCTGGATCTGTACTAACCTCAGCACATAGGACTGGATACACATTGCATTCACCCTGGATCTGTACTAACGTCAGCACATAGGATTGGATACACATTGCATTCACCCTGGATCTGCACTAACCAGCACACATGACTGGATACACATTGCATCCACCCTGGATCTGTACTAACCAGCACACAGGACTGGATACACATTGCATCCACCCTGGATCTGTACTAACCAGTACATAGGACTGGATACACATTTCATCCACCCTGGATCTGTACTAACCTGAGCACACAGGACTGGATACACATTGCGTCCACCCTGGATCTGTACTAACCAGCACATAGGATTGGATACACATTGCATTCACCCTGGATCTGTACTAACCTCAGCACATAGGACTGGATACACATTGCATTCACCCTGGATCTGTACTAACGTCAGCACATAGGACTGGATACACATTGCATTCACCCTGGATCTGCACTAACCAGCACATAGGACTGTATACACATTGCATTCACCCTGGATCTGGACTAACCAGCACATAGGACTGGATACACATTGCATTCACCCTGGATCTGTACTAACCAGCACATAGGACTGGATACACATTGCATTCACCCTTGATCTGCACTAACCACACATAGGACTGGATACACATGACCATAAGAACATAAGAATGTTTACAAACGAGAAGAGGCCATTCGGCCATCTTGCTCGTTTTGGTTGTTAGTAGCTTATTGATCGCAGAATTTCATCAAGCAACTTCTAGAAGGATTCCCAGGGTGTCAGCTTCAACATTGG
>NW_024472419.1:0-5476 GCF_017654505.1 Polyodon spathula | reverse complement strand
GAGTAGAATGAGTGTGTTGTGGACAAAAAACTTTATTGTGACTACTCAAACCTTGTGTATGACCTTTCTTTGTCTGTTCTTGTCAAAATAGTTAGCGGAGACAACACTTTAGACACCACACAATAAGTTTCTTTTAAACAGGGCAGTGCATGTATCTTTATTTTCAGGGGTTCAGCAACAATCATTGTCAACAGTCCATTCTAGTGTTAGTTTACAATATTTGGGTACTCACACAAATCGAAAAGCCAAACAGTTAAGTCATCCAAATAAAGGTCATACATGAGGTTTCAGTATTCAGAATAAAGTTCTGCCATTTGATCAGTTAATACTGAATACATTTAAAGTGCATTTCATGATTGGGAACTGGGCTTTGCATGCCTGTGGTTTATGGAGGAAATCAGCTGGGGATAATTCACCTTATTGTGCTTTAGCAGCCACTAATGGTCAGGCACCCAACTTGTGCGGAGACTTCCAAAGCTGGGCCTTGTCTCCAGGGTTCAGTTGCTTGGTAATATCTGTTACTCAGGTAATTTTACAGTATCTTTTTATGTAATAGTAGGACAATTTAAAGAAGAGTAACTGTTTGTCCAATGATCACATACAAATGATAAAATGTGACTATTTATATAGTGCCAAATAATAATTGGTAAAACAGCCTCTTTCAGTATATTCCAAAAAAACACAAGCCTCATGTTTTAATACCTATGCAAAAAATAGGAGCATATGGCTGTATGTATTTTATTGCCCAAGAAATCTTATCAATTATATATGTACTGTTTTCTTACTGCCTTGCACTGTCTTTAAATAGATCACAATAGTGGTGTCCACATAAATCCGGTAATACATTTAACCAGAACAATTTGTCTTGTTGTTTGCTAATGTAATTTATTTTGCATCAATATACGCTCAATCAGACAGTACAGGCCAGGTTGCTGTTTTCAGTAAATGGATTATCTTCACATTGATTGTTGTAATTGAAGTCATACTCTTTTGTTTTCGCAGTTCTCAACATGTGTGGCAAAAATATATAACCTTTCCACTCCTCGTACTACGCAAATTAGTATTTGCAATGTACCTACATGTATCCTTTATAATTGAAGGTAGTTATTTACAGCTGAGTAAAAAAAGACAAATTGGGAAGGGGGTGGGGGGTGGGTGGGCTCACTGATACACAAGGAGCCAGAGATGTTATTTGAAACGCCACACAGGCTCACTGTTTTATTTCTTTACCAACAATGGTAGCTTTCTTTTCTTAGTTATTTTTGACACAGTTCTTTAAGAACATGCAAGTGCCGGTAAGGTTGAACATAAATGTCAAAAAAAATGATAAAAAAGGAAAATAAAACACTGCAAACAAAGCTACAAATAAAAGTGTTGCTGTACGCAGTGTCTTGCTGCCTCCGCTGGTCTGTGAGGTACGAGTTCAAATGACTCCTGTCATTCCCCCTGAGCTAATCTATACAAAGTCCAAAGGACAGTACTTGCTCCGTCCGCCTGTTTGTTTTCTTTCTCTCCACTGCCGCCTCCTGCTGTAACGATCACTGGCACCCTTTCGTTGTACTCCCCTGTGATAAAGAGACAAAGGATCAATGTTGTAAATCTTTATCCTGACCAGAAACGGCGCTGTATGAGGTTGGTAGTACACCTCCCCACAGACGGGTCGAGTTGATGGTGGGCAGAAACAGGAAGTCGGACATCTTTGTGGAGGCACATAGCTGTCAGTACAGAAGACAAAACACTGGATTTGTTTTGTTTTGTTTTGTTATTGCAGAGGAGTAAAGAGGAGTGTGGAGCTGCAGCCACGGAGCCAGCATAAACCCGACTGCAACTCGCAGTGTTGTGCTTTATTTCTGATAAATTCTTTGTGTTATATTAATTTGTTTGGACATTGGATTATTACACACTTTGCACACCCTGATCACATCCCTTCGTACAATTACCTTTGCCTTCTTTAGTCCTGTTCTCCGGACAGTGCTTCTGCCAGGTTTTATCCTGTAAGGTATCCAAGAACTGGAGAGACTTGTTTATGGTTTCCCAAACGACCGTGTCCCGTGCCCCCCCCCCCCCCCAATCAATCAAATAGGGCCTTGAGACACACCCTCAATCAACCTCTTTGTGTAATCACCATGATTGGCAGGTGGGACAAAACACGACTTCCAACACCCAACCCCCCCCTCCCCCCACCACAGGATTATGCATGCACCCAATAGCCAGCACAGATCTCCCCTGTCATAGGAAGTAACATGACTTTTACTGCGTATTCACACTGTAACAAAGATGGTTCGAGCTTACCTCCACCCACAGTCACATTTTTCAACTCAGGAACAACGCCTTCTAACATCGCAACAAGTGATGTTTTTGGACGGTTTATGCATCAGCGAATGAAATACTGTCATGTTAAACACTATTACAGGCACACAAAGGTGACAGTATGTTTTATGCGTATGGCCCAAAGAGTGAACAGAAAATCTACGTACAGAATTTAAACCAACAAAGAGTAATCCACAGCAGGATTAAATTTTATTTTTAAACTGAAATTCAATTATTTTAATGGCCAGTGATATGAAACATTAACTGTAAAACCATACATTCCAGTCATCACAAATACTTACAGATACACAATCGGAGCCCGCCGAACTACCAAAAGATAAAGAAACATACTATTTTTTTTTATTATTAATTGACTTACATGTCATCATTACTATTATGGTTAATGGCAGGTAATAACTGTAGTCCCAACTACATCTAGTTTTTATATAGAGGTGAGAGATCCCCCTAGAAGGTTTAATTGATTACCCCCAACTATATAACATAGGTTATTTTATTTTGAAGATCAGATGGACACTCACCGTACACGTAGAAAGGAGTTCACCACACCCAAAAGTTTGTTTAAAATGAAACATTTATTGTTGTTACAGTACCATCATATTTAAAAAGTAAGCCAGTTCCAACAGCTGGTGTTTCTCAGCAATTATACACAGAAAGGCAGATATATGAACAGGTCATTAGTAGCAGCATTGAATAATACTTTAGCAGGTATCAACAATTAACAGCAAGTATTTCAATAGATATCAATAATCATTAATAACACCACATAGAATTTCAAATAGGTAGCAACAATCATTAGTGTGTCAGGGTGGCTGGGTGGGTGATGTCACAGACCAGGAAATGCAGGCACACACACCAGGACTCTGGAGTGAGTCACCACTGCACTCTTTCTTTTATTTAAACAAAAGAATAGAAACCAAACACTGTCACCAAACAAAAAGGAACATTGGCCAAAACAAACAGACAAACTCTTTAACAAACGTATCATGCTGGTCCTTCCAGCACGAGTAGCAATTGTTATCTTTAGTTTTTTTTTCTCCTCTCTATTGCCTTCTTTCTCCTTCTCTCCTCCCCGTCTTGCCCCTTTATATGCTTTTATATACATGGACATCTCCAAATTAGTAATTACTTTGGAGATGGCCACATTATGCAGGCGTTTACCTGGATGGGGAATTTTAACCCCTTCCATGCTGCAAACGCAAATAACACATTCCTTTAAATAACCACAAAGCAATCCATTTCAATCATAATAATAAATAATACAGGGGCGGGCATACCACATCACAACTAGCAATAAATAGTAGCAGTCTCCTGTAAATTAGTACATTTAAAATGCACCAATCACTTCCCACCCCAATGGCTAGGCTCCAGATATCCTGAAGGGACACACAAGCACTTCTAGCCAGAATGGCTCTAGGCAGCCTAACACAGCACCACCAGTTCCCTCTTACCTGAATGGCGCCATTTCTTTGACTAAGCTTTTTACCTATATGACCAGCCAATCACCACCAAACCCTTTATTATACAGAGGATGGTACATTGAAAAGCTCCTGCTCCCCTACAGGTAGCAGCACTCAATACACACCACAGGATACCAGGAATACAATTGAGCCCACATAACCTCCCTCCTGAATCAATTAAACAGTGCACAACCAGGCCAGGACAGTGATTATCTTTCCATTTACATACAACATTAATTTAAAAATCACAAACTTAGGACTGGTAAAATAAAATAGAAAAATGATTACCAATAAAACACATTGCACTCTCAAAACCAGTATATTTAGTTCAGTTTCATTTTTATTCTAGTTTTCAAGTCGATTATACAATTAATTCAAGTACCTCCAGTTTTGTTTTAACACATTCTAAATTCCTGTACACTGTTAATTAGATAACATACGAACCTCAGTTTCACCGCACAAAGCAGAATAATTGTACTCTCTTTGAAACATGTATTTTGTGCAGCATTACAATTCCAATCAATTTATTTTAACCCAAGACCTTTAGAGCTTATATTCAACAAGTTTCAGTCAATATCTCTCTGCTCACACAACAAGGTCCAGTAGTATAATAATGAATGTGTTTCTCTTTCTCGCCATCGGCAACACATGAAGTCGCAACCTGTTAGATTTACAAAAACAAAACCAGAAATAAAAAGACAAAAGGCAGAAGGTAGCTTGATATCTCACACAAAACAACAACAAACAAACAAACAAATACAAACAAAAAGCACAAGTGCTTTTTTCTGCTCTCTCTGTTTCTTTTTTTCCGACCTGGTTTATCATCTCTAGCCCTTTCCCAGAGCTGAGGTGAAGCGAGCCCACAGGAATTAACGTACATCACAATCCAGAGTAAGTCAGGACAGGACACTTTTATTAAAGCAGTCATGAATTAAACTCAACAAACCACTGCAGGCTGGAGATAGAGGACTATACTTTCCCTTCAGACCATATTGCTCAGTAAGATCACCCATCCACCCACATACTGCTCTTATCCATGGCCTCTCCATCAACCACTAAACAGGGAATTAGTGCTGATCAGACAGTTTGAGAAAATCCAGTTGTAAATCAACTAGCTACTGAGGTTTAAACTGCTTAAATGAGAGGAGAACACCATTTCTGTAAGTACCTCACAAACTTTACTGATGCAGGATCTTGTCAGTAAAGTAATGCTTATAAACATTGTTTTTTAAATGAAAAAATGCATGAACATTAAGCAGTGTGTGTAACAAATCATTAGGTTTTGTTTTCTGGTGCACAGTATCACATAATAGTGCTATACACAATATCACATAATAGCTACACAACAGCAGCAGAATGTAATAGCTATTATATATCATATATATATATATATATATATATATATATATATATATATATATATATATATATATATATATATATACATACACACACACACACACACACACACACACACACACCACACACACACACACACACACACAGTAGTTTGCAGAAGTATTCACCCCCTACCAATAATGTCACATTGTGTTGAATTACAAATAATGTATGCACAGTTTTTCAAACAAACTTTTTCTATTCAAAGCTGTAGTGGTTAAACTGATTATAACTATTATATGAGGAGGAGGTTAAATGTCAGCAAAATTTGCAAAGAAGATATACAAAAT
>NW_024472418.1:0-1000 GCF_017654505.1 Polyodon spathula | reverse complement strand
AATCTTCTTACAAGATTTGAAATCGATTAGCAACAGCCCAAAAACTACCCTTTACCCAACGCCTCTGGAAAACAAAGAAAACGTGCCTATTCGGGTCTAAAATTCCAACTGTGAAAAAGTAAGCAGCAGGTTGAAGGGAGGTGGCTGTGCTGGATCGTTTTAGTACTGATTTAACTTGCAGACAGGAATACTTTTTGTTTGCGCTGACTTTCCAGTTTGGTTTCTGAAAGCTGTTTATTTTACATTCTGTTCAGCAGCCTCTGTAGTAGCCTTTTGTTGTGATTCTGAAGCTAAATAGCGATCGATTGTATTTTCTCCAAAGACACATTAAGATATGCAAAACAATTACCTCAATCTGCATGTACAGTTTCTTTGGGAAATATCTTGACACAAGCTATCTATAGAAGGAAGATATGTAGCTTACATCGCTTGCATTGTGCAGTATTTCATTTAAATGAGGTTTCTTTTTTCCTCACCGTACTTGTTCGGTATGCATAAGAAAGGTGAATTTTGCGGTGATCCCTCAATTTCACGATTTCTGTGAAATCCATGAAATTTCGTGATTTAGGTAGAGCCCTAGTCTGTGTGTCTCAGCTTGCAGAGCAGAAACACAGCAAGGCTGCACTGTATACAGTGTGTAAAGTGCATTATTAACATAGAGCTCACTGTATACAGTGTGTAAAGTGCATTATTATTGTGGAGCTGCACTGTATACAGTGTGTAAAGTGCAGGATGATTAATATAGAGCTGCACTGTATACAGTGTGTAAAGTGCACGATTAATGTAGAGCTCACTGTATACAGTGTGTAAAGTGCACGTTGATTAATGGAGCTGCACTGTATACAGTGTGTAAAGTGCACGATTAATGTAGAGATGCACTATATACAGTGTGTAAAGTGCATAATTAATGTAGAAATGCACTGTATACAGTGTGTAAAGTGCACGATTAATGTAGAGCTGCACTGTATATAGTGTGTAAAGTTCATAATTAATGTAGAAC
>NW_024472417.1:0-5589 GCF_017654505.1 Polyodon spathula | reverse complement strand
TACACTGTATATTGTGTAAAGTGCACGATTAATGTAGAGCTGCACTGTATACAGTGTGTAAAGTGCATGATAGATGTTACCACAGAACAATTCTATTACATCCATTTCACTTTAAAACCTGAAGTTGCTATTCAGGAATAGTGCAAGGACAAAGGGTAATTCTCACTTGTAGTTTTTGTTAAATATATGTTTCTAATGCCCCATGACCCTTAACGCCTATGGGGAAAGCAGGGATGGAAATAAGACTCCCATTGCATAGCAGTTTGATCCATTCCTGGTTTTACTATGGGTTTAATAAGACACACCTGATCTTGTTACTGTGGCTAATCAAGCTCAGAGTAAACAGCTATGCAATAGGAGTCTAATTTCCATCCCTGATGTATATTTATATACAGGACAATTAAAGGTGCTAGCCTTGTATTCAAAAGTTTCTTCACAGTCTGTTCCATATTCAATTGAACACTCTCCACAAGCAGCCTGGATAAAGATGTCTGCGACAGTCATTTAGAAGGAATGCAGGAAAGGAAATGTTAACCAACACCCCCGGCCTGTGGGGGGGCGCTGTGGGTTCTTACATGTCTGTGCTGCTGGTCTGACCGGACTTCTTTCTCCAGAAGCACGGGGTTCCCTGCAGAAAGACACAAGCGGCCTTCAGTTACAATCCAGCACAGATCAAAGAATTCTGCAGCAAAGGGCAGGCCCCCTTAGGCAAACTTAGCAAGGAATGTAAAGAATTGTGAGGCATGGTAAAGCAAAATTAATAAAAGTTGCAAACCAGGGTAAACTATGGTTAATGCATAGTATAGCCTTGGGGAAAGCATGGGAAAACTACAAACTGCACTCCCTGTTACACTGTATTTGGGAACCTGGCAGCTGGTTTAGTTTGCTTCCGGTAAATGATTGAACACACACTGCATAGAGCTGCACCATTTCTTTACAATGCCTTCAATGAAAAAGACACCAGCTGCATCAAAGATTGAAAATATTTCTGCTAAAGATAGCTCTGTCCAGTCAAGAAGGGGACATTCTATGTGTCTATTGTGATTTTTGCAATTATTTATGTTTGATAATTCACCGATGGTGAAAACAGAATATCTTTAAAAAGGTGGACATAGATGAAATATATATTCTACAATTTAGCACGTACTGTTTTCAGGCAAGCATTTCAATATTTAGGGACATTTATTCTAGAAAAAAAATGGAAAACTATCTTGAAATACCTCTTTTTCGCAGTTAAAAACTCCAGCCCTACTAACAACCCATTGCCTTGGATTTTCAATTGCCGCCACGCAAAACTGATTTTTATTTTGCCGTATTCTATCTGCAAACTGGAGCATGATCATGAAAACAAGGGCTGGGTTGCTGCAGCCGGAGAGGCCAGGGCCCTTTCAACCCGTCTCATCTCCTGGCCAGATCAGCAGCAGGGGACTCATGACTGCTGCTGCCCTCCATATAAATGGAACCAATCCAGCATGAAGCTGCACAGCCCATCTCCTTTAGACTGAATACACTGACTGAACTTTGAGCCCTGCACCTTCGTGTCTGTAGCTGAATGGGTTAACTGGTTTGTTCTCCTGAGAAAATTCAGTGTTTATATAGAATTGAAGTGTAACAATAAACTTCAGATAAAACAACCCGTCTGTTTAAGAGAGTTAACTTCTTCGGATTCTAACCCAGTCTTTGCTCCACTGCAAGTCTAGACACGCATCACACAAAACAGTCTTATTTATACAAATTTAATTTACAATAAGATATAATTATAAGAATGTAAAGCACACACAGTGGATGGGAGAACAGGGCACACTAAAATACACACTGTCGCTGGGAGAACAGGGCACACAAACACACACAGTGGCTTTGTGAAAGGGGGGGGAGGAGTTAGTAGTCCAGATCGGCTGCCACCTAGTCACTTTTTCCTGACCAGGAGCCATCTGGCCACCCCATTGTTACTGGAGCTCCGATACACACAAGGATAGCGCCTCCATCAGCACTGAGTTCAGGGATACCTGAGGTAACCTTCACCCTGCTTGCGTTGAGGCCTCTCTCCTCTCCTACTCGCACCTGCACAGCCCTGCCTGCCTCTGCAGTTGAGCTCCACGGTGCAGGGAAGCACTGGAGCCCTCATCCAACACTATGGAGAGTGGCATCGTCATACTGATGAAGAAAAGTGTACCGAGGCACCTCCCCCCCACCCCCCTTCATGACCCTCAGCGATTAAGACTTTCACCAGTAGCCCAGTTTCAATCTACTTTTCAGAAAAACTATAAAGAAACGTTACAAATTGTTTGTTACCAGGGTTGGGATCGAATTCCTGTTTTTCAATAAAAAATGTAAATTTCCACTTCCTTTTTAAAATCACTTCCCAATTCCAATTCACTTTTAAATCAATTCCAGCACGTCACTGATCAAAAAGTGCCATTAGCAGTGTTCTGTTAAAATGAGCTTCTCACAGTGGCAACACATTACTTCAACTGAAGTCGCTATTTGTCAGTCAATTAAACTGGCATCAAAATGAAAGCAGCTGAACAAATCGCAACAATTATCAGGTCTCTAACACATTGATTCTAATTCCAATTCCTTCAAAGGAATTGATTTTAAAAAGGACATGGAACAGGAAATGACCTGTATGTTACGCTATGGCAGCAATTCACATTTTTATTACATTATGAGCACCAAGATTTAAATTTAAAAAAGGGATGGAAATCAGGCCCTGATCTTTTTTTTTAAGTTGCTTTTTGCTTGTATTGCAATTATTAGCAATGTTTTAGTCCTGCTGTGGCCAATTGGACCAGCCCAGAAATGCTCTTTAAATCTATTTTAACTACAGGCTCCTGGTTTGGACCCACTGCTCCCCTGGTTATGTTAGCCCAGCCGCTGGGCCTGTGTGGCTTTCTCGCTTTCTCCAGCAGGAGCCGCAGAGCCCAGAGAGCGAGAGCAAGAGAGATCTTGTTAGCTGGGCTGAGAGTAAATGCGCCCCTTAAGAGTGGGTTCATTTTAAGCTCTACGGGACCAGCTAGTTTGTGGACTTCGAACTGCCAAACTAAGAGACAGGTTGCTGAATGCTGCTTCTACGAAGGACCTAATGCTGGCTGCTGCTACAGAGATGGCCTCTGTGTACGAAAGCACGAAGAAAAGCACAAAGCAGTTTTCTCAAAGGCCAACTGTGTCTACAAACGCTATCAAGGGAAAGACAGCACTGATGGTGAAGAGGAGCCCTTGTTTTTGTTGTTCAGGAATGAGCCATGCTCCAGAATCCTGCTACTTTAAGGATTTACAGTGTCAGGGTTGCGAAAAACATGGGATACGCACAGCGGGCTTGCCGTTTAACTGCACTGAAGAAGAAAGCAGAGACTGCTGGAGAATGTCGCAAGACATGGGCCACTGGCAGGGCTCGCTACCTCGCAAATCGCCTAGTGGACACCCTAGAGTCTCCAGCATTAAATGTGGATTCTGAGAACAGTAACCGCGAGTCTGACTGCGATGTTGAATTGTACACTGTAAATTCTAGCATTGTTTTTGAAAAACCATACTATGTAAATATAAATGTTAATGATGTAGTCATGAGAATGGAAATAGACACAGGAGCTGCTGTAACTTTGATTTTGAAAAAAGTGGACAAACAAAAGTTTCCTAAGGTTAAGCTCCAGCTGACTGACTGTGTGTTAAAAACTGTGGCAATGCTGCCCGCCCCTGTGTGTATTTCAGTGTTATATGTTGCGTGTTGTGTGTTAATGTTGGCGTATAGTCATTGGTACACAGGATATAAATGGGTCTGTGGAACACATGTTGTTTAAAATGTATATTTGTATTTAGGCACGAGGATTGCACAGCACTTCACGTGCAGGTAAAATGTAATAATATGCGAGCACAGAGAATTGCACTTTATTAATTCACGTGCAGTTGTACCAAGACTCCAACTGAATGACTGATTAGCAATCACATCTCGGTACAGCTGCATAAAAGCTGCATGTTTTCACTCACTCGGGGTTGTGTGTTCGGTGAGTGGAGAACATGATTGGAGATGAGGTTATAATAATAATAGTCAAATATCAGCTCACCGTGTTTGTCTGTGTAGTCTGTTTTGTTTGTCTCTTTATTTTGGCGAAAGTGCCTTGTCCTGTGTTTTGTTTGTCTTTTATTTTCTGTCTATTTCATTATTAAATGCTGAGCGAAACCAAATCGCTCAGCATCACCAAACTCCACTGCTCTGTTGTTTATTTCCTGGTTCCTGGTCTGACGTCACCCACTGCAGCCGTCTTTGTGACATGTGGTGTCAAAAGAGGGATTTGAACCCACACCTCCATTCGGAGACCAGAACGGGAACAAAGTGTTTTTTTGAAAAAAAAACAAAAAAAACCTGACATCAAAAATGGAAGGCTGGAGAGATGGCTGCACTGAGCTGGAGGAGCTCCTCAGTGGTCTGGAGGACCAAGGCTAGTGCCTTGCCTGCGGGGTGTACAGGCAGGTGGAGGCTGTCTGCCCCTTTCAAGCGAAGGAGGAACAGTCTCAAGAGAGGAAGGTGAGAAGGAGGGGGAGAAGAAAGCTGCAGCAGCAACAGCAGCAGAGCAAAGGGGGAAAGGAGCAAGCAGGTCTGTGGTGTTTCGCCTGTGGCAAAACCAGTCACACCACCATGCACTGCTCCGTCCAGATAGAGCTGCTGGCATTGTCCCGAAGATGGGATGGGGAGGGAAGACACAGAGGAGTCGTCTTTGTGACACAGTGTAACAAAGTGCCCGCCCCTGTGTATTATCTGTTATGTGTTGCGTGTGGTGTGTTTAAATGTTGGTGTATAGACATTGGTACACGGGATATAAACGGGTCTGTAACACGAGTGTTTAAAAATGTATATTTGTATTTAGGCACGAGGATTGCACAGCACTTCACGTGCAAGTAAAATGTAGTAATATGTGAGCACGGGGAATTGCACTTTATTAATTCACGTGCTGGGATTCAAGTGAATAATTAATTGGTAATTGAATCCCAGCACAAAAGTATATATAGATGCACGTTTCACTCACTCTGGTTGTTGGGTGTTCGGTGAGCGGAGAACGGGATTGGAGACGGAGGAAATAAGCAGCAGTAGTAGTAATGATAAGAGGGGAAAGTATCCGCTCACCGTGTTTGTCAGTGTCTGTGCGTGCACCGTTTTGTTAAGTTTAGTCTGTTTTCGTTTGTCTATTTATTTTGGCGTAGAGTGCCGTGTCCTGTGTTTTTCGTGTTTGTGTAAACCTTTTATTTGGTATTAAACCGGCGCCAACAGGCGTCTTCATCACTTCATTTCATCCGTTCTGTGTTTTGTGTATTGCCTTACCTTTCCTGGTTCTGACGCCGCCCACTTCGGCCGTCTCTGTGACACAGACAAAAGTTTTTAGAACTAGACACCACTTGACTCGCCAACAAACGCGAGCGATACTTTTGATCTTTGCGCTCCAACATTTCATGTTTGCGCTCCACACTTAATAATGAAACAGACATAAAATAAAAGGTTGTAAAGACAAACAACACAGGACACGGCACTGGCAGCCAAAACAAAAAAACAAACAAAAACGAACCACACAGAAAAATACGGTGAGCTGCTATTACTATATA
>NW_024472416.1:16381-21000 GCF_017654505.1 Polyodon spathula | reverse complement strand
TCTCTTTTCTCTTTTTAGGATAAAGCTGCGGTCACACCACATAATTAATACAAACCATGTCAATACCGACAAAAAAAAACAAAATAAGAACACCCCCCATTAACAATAGGCTGAGAATTGTTATTATACAAAAAAAAATTCAGATCGACAAAAAAAATCAAAAGAAGAACACCCCAACCATTACCAGCAAGGATAAAAAAGTTAGTATAAATAAAATCTAACATGTGTCGGACCGAAAAAAAAAAATCAAAATCAAAAGACCACATAGCATGCAAAAAAAAAACAATTTTTGGTCCGACAAAAAAAATCAAAAGCAGAACACCCACCCCACTTTACCAACAGGCCGAGAATAGTTAGTCAACAAAAAAAAAGAATTTTTGGACCGATAAAAAAAAATTAAAAGAAGAACACCCCAACCATTACCAGCAAGCATAAAAAAGTTAGTATACAAAAAATCTAACATGTGTCGGACCGAAAAAAAAATCAAAATCAGAACACCCCCCCCTTACCAACAGGCCGAGAATAGTTAGTCAACAAAAAAAAAGAATTTTTGGACCGATAAAAAAAATTTAAAAGAACACCCCAACCATTACCAGCAAGCATAAAAAAAAAGATAGTATACAAAAAAAAACAATTTTTGGACCGAAAAAAAAAATCAAAATCAGAACACCCCCCCCCCTTACCAACAGGCCGAGAATAGTTAGTCAACAAAAAAAAAGAATTTTTGGACCGATAAAAAAAAATTTAAAAGAAGAACACCCCAACCATTACCAGCAAGCATAAAAAAGTTAGTATACAAAAAATCAAACATGTGTCGGACCGAAAAAAAAAATCAAAATCAGAACACCCCCCCCTTACCAACAGGCCGAGAATAGTTAGTCAACAAAAAAAAAAGAATTTTTGGACCGATAAAAAAAATTTAAAAGAAGAACACCCCAACCATTACCAGCAAGCATAAAAAAGTTAGTATACAAAAAATCAAACATGTGTCGGACCGAAAAAAAAAATCAAAAGTAGAAACACCCCCCCTTATCAACAGGCCGAGAATAGTTAGTCAACAAAAAAAAAGAATTTTTGGACCGATAAAAAAAAATTTAAAAGAAGAACACCCCAACCATTACCAGCAAGCATAAAAAAGTTAGATACAAAAAATCTAACTTGTCCCCCCCATAAACTCCTTCTGTCAGTCATCAGCTCTATCCTAAGTCCCTCCTCGCTCCGAACAGGTATTCAGGACCTCCCCCTTTTTATCTCAAGAGAGTGAGACCAACAGGCCGAGAATAGTTAGTCAACAAAAAAAAAGAATTTTTGGACCGATAAAAAAAATTTAAAAGAAGAACACCCCAACCATTACCAGCAAGCATAAAAAAGTTAGTATACAAAAAAAAATTGTTGGACCGAAAAAATAAATAATCAAAAGCAGAACACCAACCATTACCAATAAGCCGAAAGAAGATAGTATGCAAAAAAAAAACAATTTTTGGTCCGACAAAAAAAATCAAAAGCAGAACACCCCCCCCTTACCAACAGCCGAGAATAGTTAGTCAACAAAAAAAAAGAATTTTTGGACCGATAAAAAAAATTTAAAAGAAGAACACCCCAACCATTACCAGCAAGCATAAAAAAGTTAGTATACAAAAAATCTAACATGTGTCGGACCGAAAAAAAAATCAAAATCAGAACACCCCCCCTTACCAACAGGCCGAGAATAGTTAGTCAACAAAAAAAAAGAATTTTTGGACCGATAAAAAAAATTTAAAAGAAGAACACCCCAACCATTACCAGCAAGCATAAAAAAGTTAGTATACAAAAAATCTAACATGTGTCGGACCGAAAAAAAAAATAATCAAAAGCAGAACACCTCATTATCAAAAGGCCGAAAGAAGATAGTATGCAAAAAAAAACAATTTTTGGTCCGACAAAAAAAATCAAAAGCAGAACACCCCCCCCTTACCAACAGGCCGAGAATAGTTAGTCAACAAAAAAAAAGAATTTTTGGACCGATAAAAAAAAATTTAAAAGAAGAACACCCCAACCATTACCAGCAAGCATAAAAAAGTTAGTATACAAAAAATCAAACATGTGTCGGACCGAAAAAAAAATCAAAATCAGAACACCCCCCCCTTACCAACAGGCCGAGAATAGTTAGTCAACAAAAAAAAAAGAATTTTTGGACCGATAAAAAAAAATTTAAAAGAAGAACACCCCAACCATTACCAGCAAGCATAAAAAAGTTAGTATACAAAAAATCTAACATGTGTCGGACCGAAAAAAAAAATCAAAAGCAGAACAACCCCCAACCAATATCAGCAGGCGGAAAAAAGTTAGTAAAACAAAAATATAAATTTTTGGTCCAACAAAAAAAGTCAAAAGCAGAACACCCCCCCCTTACCAACAGGCCGAGAATAGTTAGTCAACAAAAAAAAAGAATTTTTGGACCGATAAAAAAAATTTAAAAGAAGAACACCCCAACCATTACCAGCAAGCATAAAAAAGTTAGTATACAAAAAATCTAACATGTGTCGGACCGAAAAAAAATCAAAAGCAGAACACCCCCCCCTTACCAACAGGCCGAGAATAGTTAGTCAACAAAAAAAAAGAATTTTTGGACCGATAAAAAAAAATTAAAAGAAGAACACCCCAACCATTACCAGCAAGCATAAAAAAGTTAGTATACAAAAAATCAAACATGTGTCGGACCGAAAAAAAAAATCAAAAGCAGAACACCCCCCCCTTACCAACAGGCCGAGAATAGTTAGTCAACAAAAAAAAAGAATTTTTGGACCGATAAAAAAAATTTAAAAGAAGAACACCCCAACCATTACCAGCAAGCATAAAAAAGTTAGTATACAAAAAATCTAACGTGTCGGACCGAAAAAATAAATAATCAAAAGCAGAACACTGCTCATTATCAATAGGCCGAAAGAAGATAGTATGCAAAAAATAATAATTTTTGGTCCAACATTAAAAGTCAAAAGCAGAACACCCCCCCCTTACCAACAGGCCGAGAATAGTTAGTCAACAAAAAAAAAGAATTTTTGGACCGTCAACAATACAAAAAAAAAAAAGACCGAAAAAAAAAAAAAAATCAAAATCAGAACACAGTTCATTATCAAAAGGCCGAAAGGATAGTGTGCAAAAAAAAAACAATCCGACAAAAAAAAATCAAAAGCAGAACACCCCCCCCTTACCAACAGGCCGAGAATAGTTAGTCAACAAAAAAAAAGAATTTTTGGACCGATAAAAAAAAATTAAAAGAAGAACACCCCAACCATTACCAGCAAGCATAAAAAAGTTAGTATACAAAAAATCTAACGTGTCGGACCGAAAAAATAAATAATCAAAAGCAGAACACAGCTCATTATCAATAGGCCGAAAGAAGATAGTATGCAAAAAAAAAACAATTTTTGGTCCGACAAAAAAAGTCAAAATCAGAACACCCCCCCCTTACCAACAGGCCGAGAATAGTTAGTCAACAAAAAAAAAAGAATTTTTGGACCGATAAAAAACTCTTTCTAGAGCAGCAATATCCTTTTTATAGCGAGGTGACCAGAACTGAACACAATATTCAAGATGAGGTCTTACTAGTGCATTGTACAGTTTTAACATTACTTCCCTTGATTTAAATTCAACACTTTTCACAATGTATCCGAGCATCTTGTTAGCCTTTTTTATAGCTTCCCCACATTGTCTAGATGAAGACATTTCTGAGTCAACAAAAACTCCTAGGTCTTTTTCATAGATTCCTTCTCCAATTTCAATATCTCCCATATGATATTTATAATGTACATTTTTATTTCCTGCGTGCAGTACCTTACACTTTTCTCTATTAAATGTCATTTGCCATGTGTCTGCCCAGTTCTGAATCTTGTCTAGATCATTTTGAATGACCTTTGCTGCTGCAACAGTGTTTGCCACTCCTCCTACTTTTGTGTCGTCTGCAAATTTAACAAGTTTGCTTACTATACCAGAATCTAAATCATTAATGTAGATTAGGAATAGCAGAGGACCTAATACTGATCCCTGTGGTACACCGCTGGTTACCACACTCCATTCTGAGGTTTTTCCTCTAATCAGTACTTTCTGTTTTCTACATGTTAACCACTCCCTAATCCATGTACATGTGTTTCCTTGAATCCCAACTGCGTTCAGTTTGAGAATTAATCTTTTGTGCGGGACTTTGTCAAAAGCTTTCTGGAAATCTAAATAAACCATGTCATATGCTTTGCAATTATCCATTATCGATGTTGCATCCTCAAAAAAATCAAGCAAGTTAGTTAGGCACGATCTCCCTTTCCTAAAACCATGTTGACTGTCTCCCAGTACCCTGTTACCATATAGGTAATTTTCCATTTTGGATCTTATTATAGTTTCCATAAGTTTGCATATAATAGAAGTCAGGCTTACTGGTCTGTAGTTACCTGGTTCAGTTTTGTTTCCCTTTTTGTGGATCGGTATTACGTTTGCAATTTTCCAGTCTGTCGGTACCACCCCTGTGTCAAGAGACTGCTGCATGATCTTGGTTAGCGGTTTGTAAATTACTTCTTTCATTTCTTTGAGTACTACTGGGAGGATCTCATCCGGCCCAGGGGATTTGTTTATTTTTTTCTTTCCTCTAC
>NW_024472416.1:0-16344 GCF_017654505.1 Polyodon spathula | reverse complement strand
TTATGCTAAAGTTATTTAAAACTGGATAGGAATCTCATCCGGCCCAGGGGATTTGTTTATTTTAAGAGCTCCTAGTCCCTTTAACACTTCTTTCTCAGTTATGCTAAAGTTATTTAAATTTGGATAGGAACTGGATGACATGTGGGGCATGTTGTCATTTAATCTCCTCTTTGAATGTTCTCTTGCTGTTGTAATATTGGAAAAACATTTTGGAATTGGTTTTAGCTCCCTTAGCAATGTTCATTTCTATTTCTCTCTTGGCCTTTCTAACTTCCTTTTTGACTTGCGTTTGCAGTTCTGTGTACTCTTTCTGTGTACTTTCTTTTTGGTCCTTTTTTAATGCTCTGTAAAGTGCCTTTTTTCGCTGAATATTTTTTTTAATTGATCTATTAAACCATTTTGGCAATTTAGTTTTACATTTAGATTTGTCTACTTTAGGGATGTAATTGTTTTGCGCCTCTAGTACTACATTTTTGAAGAACAACCATCCTTCTTCTGTGGGTGTTTTCTCTATTTTACTCCAATCTACTTCTGTTAGTCTCTGTTTCATACCTTCATAGTTTGCTTTTCTAAAATTGTAAACCTTAGCTTTAGTCTTTACTTTTGGGGATTTAAAAAACACTTCAAATGAGACCATGTTGTGGTCTGAGTTTGCCAGTGGTTCTCTGACCTCTGTTTTAGTTATTCTATCTTCGTTATTTGAAAAGACTAAATCAAGGCATGCCTCCCCTCTAGTCGGTGCCTTGACAAATTGTGTTAGGAAGCAGTCATTTGTCATTTCCACCATTTCTATTTCATCCTTCGCGCTACCCACCGGGTTTTCCCATTTTATTTGGGGGAAGTTGAAATCCCCCATTAGTATGGCTTCTCCTTTGCTACACACATTTCTAATGTCATTGTATAACAGATTATTTTGCTCACCGTCTGAATCTGGCGGTCTATAGCATGCTCCTATTATTATGCCTTTTGAATTTTTGTCTGTTATTCTGACCCATATTGATTCGGTTTTATTTTCTTTGTCCAGGTTTAACACCTGGGCTTCAAGACTGTTTCTTATGTATAGCGCTACCCCTCCTCCTCTTCTGTCCTGCCTGTCTTTCCTATACAGTGTATACCCACAAATATTATATTCGTCCCCATCACTCTCAGATAACCACGTTTCTGTAACACCTATCACATCATAGTTACCTGTTAGTGCAGTAGCTTCAAGTTCTAGAATTTTGTTTCTGATACTTCTAGCATTTAGATAAATACATTTAATGGTTGTCTTACCTGAGTTGTTGTTCTTGTTTTGATGCGGTCTCCCTTCTGTTTTTTTGTTGATTTCTCCCCCCTTCCTTTCTAGTTTAAATGCTTCCGAACCTGCTCGAGGATCTTTTCTCCAAGTAGACTAGTTCCCTTGTTATTTAAATGCAGTCCATCCCGTCTATACAGATAGTCCTCGTTGTAGAATGTGGTCCAATGATCAAGATAGGTGAAGCCTTCCCGTGTGCACCACGTCTTCAGCCATGCGTTTTGATTAATTATTTCCAGCTGTCCATATGGTCCTTTGCAAGGTGCGGGTAGTATACCAGAAAATACCACAGTTTTGGTTTTCTCTTTTAATTTCCTTCCTAGCTCTCTGAATTTGTTTTGCAGGGATTTTGGTCTGTCTCTTCCAATGTTGTTTGTACCGATGTGGACGACTACTACCGGGTCGTCTCCTGTTCGTTCTAGGAGCCTGTCCACGTTCTCAGTGATGTGCTTGACCGAGGCTCCCGGAAGGCAGCACACTGTTGTAGTAAGGGGGTCCAAACTGCGAATTGAACTTGCTGTGTTTCTCAATATGGAGTCCCCAACAATCATGACCTCCCTTCTTTTTGCTGTCTGGTCACCACTGTCAATAGGGTCCTGGATGTTGTTCCTTTCATTCTCTTGTTGTTGGTTCTGCTCATCAAAATTCTGAAGTGACTCAAATCTGTTGGTTGTTTTGATTTCTGGTGGTTGTGTTTGACGAAGTTTCTTTTTTTCCCTGCTTCTGCCTACCTGAACCCAGCTGTTCTGACCTTCTATCTCCCTGGTGGCTTTCAGTCTGTTAGGGGTGATGCAGACTTCCATGAATTGTGGGTGTGCCAGTTCCTCAAGATCCTGTTGCTGTCTCACTTCTTCCAGCTCCATTTCTAGCATACTTACTAGTTTATGCAAATCCTGGATCGCGCGGCACTTTACGCACACTTGGTTTAGCTCCGCTGGGTTTTCTCGGATTTCCCACATCAAGCAGGTGTCACAGATTACTGGCTTTAGGCAGGTGTGAAAAAATGCTGTAAAGTAAGAATGCTTTCAAAAATAGACATGTTAATAGTTTATATTTATCAATTAACTAAATGCAAAGTGAGTGAACAGAAGAAAAATCTAAATCAAATCCATATTTGGTGTGACCACCCTTTGCCTTCAAAACAGCATCAATTCTTCTAGGTACACTTGCACAAAGTCAGGGATTTGTAGGCATATAGTCAGGTGTATGATTAAACAATTATACCAAACAGGTGCTAATGATCATCAATTCAATAAGTAGGTAGAAACACAATCATTAACTGAAACAGAAACAGCTGTGTAGAGGAATAAAACTGGGTGAGGAACAGCCAAACTCAGCTAACAAGGTGAGGTTGCTGAAGACAGTTTACTGTCAAAAGTCATACACCATGGCAAGACTGAGCACAGCAACAAGACACAAGGTAGTTATACTGCATCAGCAAGGTCTCTCCCAGGCAGAAATTTCAAGGCAGACAGGGGTTTCCAGATGTGCTGTCCAAGCTCTTTTGAAGAAGCACAAAGAAACGGGCAACGTTGAGGACCGTAGACGCGGTGGTCGGCCAAGGAAACTTACTGCAGCAGATGAAAGACACATCATGCTTACTTCCCTTCGCAATCGGAACATGTCCAGCAATGCCATCAGCTCAGAATTGGCAGAAAACAGTGGGACCCTGGTACACCCATCTACTGTCCGGAGAAGTCTGGTCAGAAGTGGCCTTCATGGAAGACTTGCGGCCAAAAAGCCATACCTCCGACGTGGAAACAAGGCCAAACGACTCAACTATGCACGAAAACACAGGAACTGGGGTGCAGAAAAATGGCAGCAGGTGCTCTGGACTGATGAGTCAAAATTTGAAATATTTGGCTGTAGCAGAAGACAGCTTGTTTGCCGAAGTGGGTCTCTGATATGGCAACACACAGGTACTGATACTGTACCATGTTACTGGTAAATAATTATCAGTGAGTATAGGTTCCAGCCATTGTGATGCCATTGGTGAAGATGTTACCACTGTAACATCATTCCATTTATGGCTCATATGACTGTAGCCGCCCTTATCCTCCCATTACCCCCGTCTTATAGAACCATTGCATTGCCATTGAACATTATTTGGTAAATGTACCTGCACAGCTCTATCGGATACAGGTGATGCACCACTGGGCTCTACTTTTAAGGTGTATTTATAAAATGCTATCATTTCTATCACACTGTTAACACAGCCTTGATTACATTGGGCTCTCATGGGTCATTGTCTAGATAGAATTTTTATTTTTTGTAAGTAAATTCATTGCCTTTGTCTTATTTATGTTTAAGAAAGCAAGAACTCTGAATGTGATGAGAACGTTTTTTTTTTTTTTACTGAGAACATCTTGAACCAGAGGGGACGCTTTAAAATGTTATATCATATATAGTCCTTGTTCAATTAATACAGTTACAAATAAGGCATCGAGTGGTGGCAGGCCGAGCCCGCACGGTTACACCCAAAGTTCTGCCAGCACCATAGTGTTCTTGGTCATGATCATCGCAGGGATGGACACAACACCCACACCCCCCATCAGAAAATATTAGTTATAATAGATATCGATATCTAGAGATATGCCTATATAATATATATCTATATTACTCAGCATTTTTTTTTAAAAAAGAGATATCCCAAGACATACAAACATACTCAATGAAGATGAAGGTTTATTTGTTTCTTTGATTGTACGGTTGATTTGATTAACCTATACTACTTTATTTACATCACATTCAAGTCATACGCCTTGGGCAACTTTTAACACAGGGTAAGGCACCCTCGCTAATGCAAAGGTACAGTAGTTGGCTCCTGATTATGGTGAGCGACATGGGAGCACACTTTGTTCACCTGAGTGATTTTGAAGACAGCTCACAGATTTGCTTTTGTGTTCCTCTGTTCCAGGTCTTACCAAAGGGCCAACTCTGATGAAAGTATTCAACACACTGTAAAATATTGTATTCAATACAGTGTGTGGGAATACTTTTAATATAATATTATTAGACTAGAATCTTAGTATATATTTATTATATTATATATGACACCATATATACATATATACATTATATATATATATATACACATAATACATATAGCTCTATAATATACACATATATATATTACCCTATATATTCTAATATAACATATTAATACATATAATATATATACACACAGAGAGACATAGTATATCTATACATAGATATCTACATAGAGATATATAGATATATATATATACATATATATGTATATATATATATACATATACTAGATAGTCCAGTATCCATTATATATATATATATCTATATATATATATATATAGATAATATATATAGGAGGAGAGGAGATAGAGGGAGCGAGAGCGAGAGCGAGAGCGGAGCGCTCTGGAAAAAATTAAGAGATCACTGCAATATTATCATTTTCTCTGGTTTTACTATTTATAGGTATGTGTTTGGGTAAATTAACATTTTTGTTTTATTCTATGAACTGCTGACAACATTTCTCCCAAATGCCAAATAAAAATACGATGCCAGCGAATATGGTCATTAAGGCATTTATTCTGCAAGAAAATGACACCTGTCAAAATACCAAAAAGAGGCATTGTTGTCAGGTCTTCAGGTGTTGTTGGCGCGGGGGTGGCCCAGGGTGGTTTGGGGGATGTGTGTGTGTGGATCACATCCTCGTCCGTGGGTGTCCCGCCCTGACCCCTTTCGACGGCACTGAACGGGGCACATGGGCAGACCGCGCGAGTGGGTCCGGGGACCAGTAGTGGTAGGCCACGACAAGGGGTGGGTAGCAGAGTGCAGTGCGGCCCATAGTACGCCCCGATCGGGACCGCCTGCACATCCAATCCCCAGCCTCCGGCGGTCCGACGCCTCGATGTCAGGTTAGCACAGGGCGACGAAGGGGGGGAGCGCAGAAGACCACCCCAACGTGCAGGTGGGCCCGGATTGGCCATACGAAAAACACAGCGCACTCCGTGGGCACAGGAGCAGGAGCAAGCGGAGGGGGTGGTAACGAGTTCAGACTAGCACAGTCTGGGCAGGAATAGGGGAATCCTCGGGGGGGGAAACAAGGGGGGAGAACAGGGGACCGGAAAAGCAAGCTCAAGCAAAAGTGGAGCATGGTGGAGGTTCTTTGCAAGTTTGGGGTTGCATTTCTGCAAATTGAGTTGGGGATTTGGTCAGAATTAATGGTCTCCTCAATGCTGAGAAGTATACGCTGATACTTATCCATCATGCAGTACCATTAGGGAGGCATCTGATTGGCCCCAAATATATTCTGACAACGACCCCAAACATACAGCGAAAGTCCTTAAGAACTATCTTCAGCGTAAAGAAGAAGGAGTCCTGGAAGTGATGGTATTGTCCCCACAGAGCCCTGATCTCAACATCATCGAGTCTGTATGAAGAGAGAGAAGCAACTGAGGCTGCATAAATCCAGAGAAGAACTGTGGTTAGTTCTGGGCCAATCTACCTGCCAAGTTCCTTCAAAAACTGTGTGCAAGTGTACCTAGAAGAATTGATGCTGTTTTGAAGGAAAAGGGTGGTCACACCAAATATTGATTTGATGTAGATTTTTCTTCTGTTCACTCACTTTGCATTTTGTTAATTGATAAATATAAACTATTAACATGTCTATTTTTGAAAGCATTCTTACTTTACAGCATTTTTTCACACCTGCCTAAAACTTTTGCACAGTACTGTGTGGTGTGTGTGTGTGTGTGTGTGTGTCTGTATATATATATATATATATATATATATATATATATATATATATTATATATATATATATATTATATATTATATTATATATATTATATATATATATATTCTAACCCTAGATTTATTTTATGTTTTTTTGTTTTTTGAAAATAAAGATATATTATACTGAATTCAAAATGTTTTATTTCTTATACAAATATGTGGAGGCATTTGAAGTGGACAGCTTATACTCTGACAGAAAATCCCCTATGGTCTCTTCAAAAACGAGGAAAAATAGGCTTCCACACCCAAACCAGTATCTGGTACACTGTGCTACACAGTACTGATATAACACAGCATCTCAACAAACAGGCTCTGTGACTCCAAATAACTACTGCATTTTCCATTTGTGTTCATCTTTTCTGAAGAGTATTGTTCAATAACTGCTGACATGAAAACACATGCTGGGTAGATTTTGAAGTACTGTTTCTGTTTTTGGACACAAGCTGGTGGGTAGAATTTCCTACAAAGCAATCCCTCTCCCTCCCCCACCATCTTGGAAAATGTCTGGAACCACTTTCCTAGTAGCAATCCAGAGAATTTCTTATGACTTAATGGATACTTTTCATAGGTGACCACTGTAAGTATTACTGTGCAGTTGAAGTTTGGATAAAGGAATGAAATCTGTGCTAAAGTTTTGACTAAAAATAAGTGATAAAATGAAGTATTGGTAGACATATTCCTCAGTAATCTTGTTCACTTGCAACACTGGACAGCAGTCTGCAGCTTTCTTTGATTTTATTAATTTATTGATTTATCTAAAATACTACCTCGGAGATCCACACAGAATTACGATTCAGAAAATCGAAAAACGCAATAAAAAAGTCTTTTGTAACTCTTAAGAAACAACGGACCTGGTCTACTATAGAATAATTATACAGCCAAGACATCTACCACCCTTTCACCCTGCATGTATGCCAAGGTAAACAAACCACTAATTAATTAGGATATCAGCACAACAAAAAAAGCAGAGTTTACAGCATACTTTAAAAGACTGTGAGATTTCTTTCAAGAAATCCAGTAACATGCTCCGGTCAATAGAAACTTGGCACACAATACTAAGGAATAAAGTTATTTACAGAAAACATATCAGATAAATGGAAAACTGAACCCCTTCCTTTATAAATTCACAGCAGAACTGGTTAACCAGTGAACTGAACAGCCTTGCAAACAATGACCTTTGATGACCTTTGAAGACCCATTCAAGAAGGATACCAACCAACCATTCAAATGCAGTACCAATGAAAATGTTCTTGTCCTTTCAGCAGCAGTTGACAATTGTGCAAATCTTTACAAGACAAGACACACCCTCTCCCAGCATTTAAGTTAACTACATATAATATCTGACTGTTCTAACAAGACCATGCCTTGTAACTGTACTGCAGAAAATGATTAACCCAAACATCTCCCTGCCACACACACAGATTACTGGTCTTGGATAAAGGCTTCTGTCAAATAAATAATAATAATAATAATAATAATAATAATAAATAATAATAATAAAGTACTAATAGTATAACCACATAACTGCATGATCTTTTGACAATAATATAAATAACCATTAAATAAATTCAAATTAGAGAAAATAAAATTGGTTTAAAAATTCTGGTAAGTCTTACATTATCATTTTATCAGAATTAAATTAGATTCAATGATCCTTGACCAAAGACCTACTCTAATCAACAACGATTCTTTATAAAATTAAAAAGTCCCACTTAAAAAACACCATAACTCAAGTACTGCATCTCAGATCAGGTATATCAAAGCAGTGCAATTATGCAAGCCATTAAAATAGTCAATGACTACAGTAAGAGTTGTTGTAAATCAAACTTTGAGAGAGAATATAACTTTCAAATACAATAAAAAGCCAGTCTTCTTACCGGTATATCCTGCAGCCCAGCCCCACGAAGACACCATTGCCAATAGCCATTTAAACATCACTCCTTCAATGTGCCAAAAAGTGCGACTGTCCATCAGCCGAACAGGCTGCAGTACTATCAAATATAAAACATATGAAGGGATGGCAGCAAGGTTATTCATGATCATGAAGATGAACCGGAGGACAGCTTTCAGCAGAATCCACCCCAACCTCCAGGCTTGTCCTAAAGTCAGAGCCATTCTCTTTTTCCCCACTGTCTCTTCGCCTAGTGGAAATAACAACACACATTAACAGTTGCTTGTACTGCGGACAAATAAATTACACAACATGGCATTATATACAAATAATACAAGGGTGAAGGCTACATTTGTATCCTGAGCCATTGGGGGGGGGGACACATAATACCACAGTAGTGACATCAAAAAGTGATAGTTCCTATAGAAGAAAATCTACTTGAACTTTGACCCATTCGACTCAATTCAGACCACTTTCAATTCAAACACAAAATGTCACGTTTTCAATCATTCAACAACACCCACAGTACAGAAATGTTCATTAATGATCAACAAAATGAGAATACGTTAAAAACAATTATGTAAAGCTGGTACTTTCGTATCTCAGAGAAACTGGTGCAGAACGGGAAATTAAAACAAGGTAAAGGCAAATCATCCAAATAAAGCTGAAGCACTAACGGATAACTTCATAGAACATCTGTACAGCACTGAAACACTAAGTTTAAAAAAAAAAAAACTGTACTGCTGAACCTCATCTTCTTTAATATTAGCATCACAAGGGTATCTATGTATTATAAAAAATAATAGATGGGACTCTTCAGAGAGCTACATGAAAACAATTCCACCTCCCGTTTCTGTGACAGTTTACAAATTACTCAATCTCCGGTCTCCTAATTTATTATGTCACAGAAACCCTTGATGAAATTATTTTCCTGTAACTCACTGAAGCCCATCTATATATATATATATATATATATATATATATATATATATATATATATATATATATATATATATATATATACACACACACACACACACACACAAAATAATATATATTACTAATAAATAATGTAAATTTCCTGACAGCGGTGAGTTTCAAGTTGGGTACATCGCAAGATAACGATTGAAGAGTATGTAGCCTTGGTGCTCGTTACGATGTGTTTATTATAAATATAAAGTGAATATAGGCTGGTCAAAACATTGCATGCCGGTTAGGATAGAATATTTCAATAACCTTTTCCTTATTTCTCCTCTGCATTACAACAAATCACAGCTAGTAAAACCCGTTGCCTCCACGCCCATGCGAGTCTTTATTAACCCTTTAAAATAAATTATTATTAGTATGAATATGAATAATAATAATAATAATAATAATAATAATAATAATAATAATAATAGGTTAATTTAAATACATAAGTCTCCCTCATTGAAGCTGCTCTCTGTGCCATGTGAAAAAAATTGAAAATTTACTTTGTGTTAATATACATACAGTTACTGTCAGAAATAAGCGTTAAAACAGAAAGCGTCAAACGTAGCTTACCTTGCAAATAATGTTGCTTTTTTAGTTGTGTTGTTAATAGTGTACAGCAGCGCCAGATATCGATGGGTTAACAATCAATCAAGTCCGTTTCCAGTCTTGCATTTAGGAGTAGCAGCGAGGTCATGGACACGCTGCCTCTGGACTCGGCACTAAGACACGATATAGACAGGGCATGTATTTATGATCTGGTGGCACCCGGGGTGGGAATGAGGGTTGATGGTAACACAAAATGATACAGGAAAACAAACAGTAATAAATGTGGTGACAAGCAAAGTCTCTGTAAATAATCCAGTATAATCTATCTCATTTACTTATTGTACTATCGTCATTCATATTTTCATTTTTGTACTACATGTATCCCAGTTGTGTTCGACATGATCCAATAACCACACACACACACACACACACACACACACACGTAAATGAACGTTGCATTGGTTTGTTGTTTTTTAAATAAAAAAACATGCTGCTAGTGTGAAAACCATCCTGTCGCGATACAGTCACTTGATCTTATTATAATGTTAATATTATTAGAGGCGGACAGAGGCTTTCATTTTCTCCAGAGTCCGACTGTTGATGAAGTCCCTTCCGTTGTTTCTACTTAATAGACCACCTCTCCCTGTACTAACAGTGAGGGGCCAATGTGCTCTTTGAATACAAATGGATACAGTCCCAGTGATGAGATCTCTCACGGTAGAAGGAGCTAGTAACATTTTAAATCCTACTCACACTCCTGCTGCCACTGTGCAAATGCCAAATGATCAAAAAAGACGGATGTCTAGATACGTTCACATGTAGTTCCTTTTATCTCCAGAGTCCTATTCATCAAAAGAACCAGATGTCTTGTTGTTTGGCAGTCTGGCCACATCCCGCAAATTTAAATCAAATTATTTTAGTGCGTGCCATCCGACTTATAAATGGATTCTCCGGCACTGTGCTGAAGATGATCAGAGTATTTCCACACAACACCCAAGCGTCTACACTCTACCTTCAGCTGTTATTCGGGACGATCAAAGTGTACTTATGCAATGCCTGCGCGACCATGTCAAGCTCTTATTTCATCAGAAAACTGATCCAGAAAAAGCGCAGCCTGCTGTAGTAATTTTCTATGTTTTACTAGCAATTCCCTCGTCTCTTGCAGCCGCCCCGGGGATCGCTTTATCATGACGTCTTCTATGACAGCACACGTCGCTTTGCGCACGCAGCACGGGCAGAATGCAAAGCAAAATGAGGTTCGGAAGTACAGTGAGACGGATAAGTTTTTTTATTTTTATTTATTTATTTATTTTATTTATTAATGAAACATAAATTATGGTGGATTGCAAGTGGCTCCCTCTCTGGCTCAGATTTTGTTATGCTTGCTTGACAGTCATACATAGCTGTCAAAGTCACCACAAGAGCCAGGTTAGATACTGAGTTTGTAGATTATAGTAACGTATTCTGTTCAACAAGACATTGGGCAGTCATAGCATGTCGTCCTACTGAACATACAGTGATTAAAATAACCACGTTTATACAATTTTTCAGGTTGTCCGGGCTTACAAAAATAATTTTGAAGCTCTTCAAAGCTTAATAAATAACTTAATCTAATAATAATTAGCAGGGGAAGCACGGGATTTCTTCCAACAACTTGTATCTTCTATCGAGATCCTTCTTACGCAATGAAAACTAGTTATCATCAGCTCGTATAACCAGATGATCTTGTTTGTCCCCCCTCCCCCATGTTGCTAGTTCAAGAGTACTCACTAGTCTTAACTGTGCAATGTTAAACTCCAATGCGTGTTGAATGCGTTCCTAATTAATATACTTAAGTCAGGCATCACAAGCTTAATTGTTAATATTTCTTTCAGGAGGAATTCATTCAGATCATCTTGATGTGCGGTGCAGCTAATCAGCTTGACATGTGGATGCTCCTAGTTAGGAATGCGATTTTGTCACGGTAAAAATATGTAAAAAAAAAAAAAAAAAAAAAAAAAAAAAAAACAAGAAGTCACGCCTTAAAATAGACAGTTTCACGGAATGGTCACGGCTACAAAGATTTGAACTTAAAATATATTTGTATTCATGTAATGTGCTGTACTATTTTAATATGTGTGCAAAGTAAACATGTTTAATGTAGTTAAAATGTATTTAATGTGTTTTCTTTTAACACACGCTTCTAGTCAAAAGTAAAAATAGATTTCTTTTAACAGTGCCTTTAAAAAAAAAAAAACAACCGTAACACGAATATAAGTACCTTTTAATTTTAACATGTATAACATGTCCCATTAAAAAAAAAAAAAAAAAAACTAAACATTGAAATGTAGCTTTTTTCTTTTTTAGTTTTTTCTTTTATTTTTTTAAATAAATGTTCGGTTTGTAAATTGAAAATTTTACAATATCCTTTTCGGTGATGTCTATTTAAACACATCTGTGGTTTTGGTATTACAAGATGTTCATTACAAGATTAAAGGATCATTCTGCATTTACACTGTTGATAGGTTAAAGCACCGCATGGGAACAACTGCGGGGGGGGGGGGGGGGGGGGGGGGGGGGTAAGAGATGCAAATCCGAATTCATGCTTCTCCAGGAATATTTTGTGCACAAAAGGCTTCGGTTAATTTGAAGTTTAAAGCTGCTGCCTCCGCTTTAATGAAATTATAGCGGGATATTGCTCTGGTAGTTAATTTCGCCTCTTTTGTATAGTTCTGTGTAAGTATTCACCTTAAATTTGACCTTTGCTAAACGCTTTAACGTTGCACTGAAACCAATTCAAAAAACGTGAACCTTCCCTGTTTTCACGGGTTCTGTGACAGTAGTGACCACCGTGACAAAACCACATCTCCACTCACAAAACACTACAGTTTCTTATAATACTGTATAGTACTGCAGAACCTCCTAATTGGTATATTATGATTTGCATGTAATGATGTCTGACTGATAGGGCACTCTGTAGTTTCTATAAATTTGTGCTTGGGTTTCAAATACCATTTGTCCATCCAGTATAGAAACAGCAGTTGCTAGAAATGTACTTGTTTACAGCATATGAACAGTTGACTATGTCTCTTGTAGTTTAGTCTTCTAATTTACTCAGAACTTTGCCCACATCAGAAGAACACAGGATCAACATAATTTAAACTTACTCTTTCAAAATTAAACACAACCTTTGAATACAAGCATTAAACAAAGCGTTCCTTTTTTTACACTCAGTGATAAAGACGACACATTAACTTTTATTTGGGTATGAGAATATTTTACCAAGTTCTACTATAACCAAATTCTATTGTATGTTTAGTTTATGCTAAACAGGACTAAAAAGTTACTCTGAGCCAAATGGTTAATGACTTTGAGTATGTTTCCCCCTAGTGTCTGAGTTAAGAATTTATTCCAATCATAATTATTGTAATTTAATCCAGATCTAACAATGCCAATCAATATATCTTACTATTTTATATCCTGCTCAAAAGCAGACATTATGGTCTAACTCAGTGGGTTTCATTCTGTGGTATGTTTAGCAGTACTGGTATGTGACAGGCTTCCAACTGGTACTCAGAAACAGTTCTTATGACGATATGATTCCTCAACCACAAGACTCCCTCAGTCTCACTGTCGTAATGTATCAATCTGTGTGTACCACTGATTCACAGATAAATGAGAAATGATGATGCAGGGCTCCAAACTCTGGATGTTTGCAAATGCGACAAACTGTTTTTTTTTTTTTTTTTTTTGTTTTGTTTTGTTTTGTTTTGTTTTTTGGGTTAGGCACAAAAATGCTGCCTCTCCCTTTGAAATCATGTGTCAGTGTTTATGCATGTGACATGTAGTTGGTGTGTATATTAAAACATGTGATATGATTTTTTTTATAAACTGCAGCTCAAGGACAGTAATAATGTGATTGATTACAAATGCTTGTAAGCACAGAGAAGTACTGTATGAACTACAGCAGATTTATTTTTGTTCTCAACGCATCCTAATTCCAGTATTTCTGTGCGTTCTGCTTTCATGTAATTGTAAGAGCTGTCTGTGTTACATGGTGTCAGATCAGGACTTCACTAACATTGAGCATGGGAGCTGCAGCATGCTGTTTCCATATTACAACTGGACACAATTAAAGTTGTGATCACCAATTCCATACACAATACTTGCAAACTGTTTAAAATATAAACATGCTGTGTTAAATAGATTAACCATTCAGCAGAATGAGGCAACAAACAAGTGAGTACAGACACATCAAACCTGGTTGTAATGGAATAGGTCTCTGTTTGATAACATCCGTTTAAGATTACACTGCTGCTTGAAATGAAAAGGTTGAAAATCACCGGTCTAACTAGTTGGTTCACATTACATGATATAATTTTAGCTAGAGGCAAATAAGCTTTCTCTCTTATTGAAACTCTGTACCTATGTCACACTAAATATCCATCTGACTAAAATTAAATCTCCTTTATTACTAGTTTATTTTGTTTATTGGTTATTGATATCACTATTAATAACATGATTAGTGATAACATTTGACTTCTGATAATGTTTTCAACAGGCTTCTTAAATATGTACTAAATATTTATACCTTGCTGTCTAATTGCAAAATAGGACTATATAGCATGATTTTCAAAAGGAGCAAAATAAGAATCAGATCGCAAAATTATTTTTAAAGCATGGTTAATGTAACCACGTTAATTGATTTATATTTTTTAATGGTCAACAAGTGAATAAATGACCCATTTCATCTAAACCCTTTGAAAGCCATGTACTTAGTGACCCAAATTAGCTTTTAGAAATCACTTTGCAACCTTGTTCTTATTTTTGCCCCTTTTGAAAATCATGCTGTTAATGTTTTATCAGTGTGCTACTTTTTAGGCTAAACGTAGACCTGTATGTAGAGTATACTGTTAAACTTGAATACAATAAGATGTTGAGGTAAACTGAGATACATGGTATATTTATGCACTTCAACAATATATAAACAGCTGCAGTACAAATAGACAGCCACTATGAACAGCCTTTTCTACCTCTTCCAGTCTGAGTATTTCCTAGTAGCCAAGAAATTGAACCCAAACTATAACAATATCTTTTGGACCAGGAGGGTGTGGTCTTAAAGATAAGAGGCTCGAATGTACATGTTTAGCTATATGTTGTATATCAGAAGTCAATAGATCTCTAATGTGTTATACTTTTGTGGAAAATAGGAGTAAAAAAGTTTGGGAGTGTTCACAAAGCATCATGTGTACAGTATTATGTTTCCTTTGCAATAACTCAAATTTTTGTCCTTCACAGTAGCACTTCCTGCTTTCCTATGACTCATTTTTTTAATGTGACTGTGCTCCTTCATGCAAACTCCTGAAGTACAATGCAGTGAACCAGAAGTATACTTTGAAATATCTGCAAAGAGCAATCAATGCATTTTCTTCACTAACAGCTTTAAAAAAAAAAAAAAAAAAACATTGAAAAAAAATTGACCTCTATCAGATGTGTGTCTTTAATAAAGGAAAATGAAAAACACTACAAAATGATGGCAATACATATTAGGCAAGATTAACCATAGCTCTATGAAAAATCAAGCAAACTGCTATTATTATTTATTTGTTTCTTCCAATTAAGATGCAATACAAAATAGAGGAATTTACAAACAAATAAAAACATAGTCTCCTTGGTTTAAAAAAAAATCCACCTGATACACAGTGAAATGCTGTTCTGTAATGTAGATGATGTGTCTCTAGTATGTTGTGGTGGTGCCAGAAGAGGTCGGCCAGGCTGTCCTCGGCTCACCGCGCACCAGCGACTCCTGTAGTCTGGCTGGGCTCCTGCGGGTTTGCCTGTAAGCTGCCCAGAGCTGCGTTGTCCTCCGACTCTGTAGCTCAGTTGGCTGCATGGTGGGTCTGCAGTGTGAAAAAAAGCAGTTGGCTGACGACACGCTTCAGAAGACAGCATGTGTTCATCTCTTGGGTCAGCGAGGGGGCGGCAGTGTTAAGCTGAACCTAAAAATAATTGGCTCTTATAAATTGGGAGAAAATAAATAAATAAATAAAACAACTGGCAACTACTAATATTATTATTATTATTATTATTATTATTTTTTAATTATGTCTCAATCCTAAAATCGTAGGTGATGCAAAACTTCTGGCCATAGATATAATTGGATAGATTTGCTGCTTTTCCTGCAAACAGCACAGGATGGGCACAGAATTGAGGTTCATGACTCTCTTGTACTACATTAAGTACTACCTTGGTAAATTCAAGTCTGCACAAACAGCATAAGAAAAACACACCTGTCCCTCCAGCAGCATTCTAGCTGCATTCAAGCAATGTTACTGGAGATTAAATTAATACAAAATCTACATTAATTCCAGGGTTAATTCAAAGCTACTGCATCATCTTTTCTATTATTATTATTATTATTATTATTATTATTATTATTATTATTATTATTATTATTATTATTATTAAAGTAATTTAGCAGACACATTTATCCAAAGCAACCTACAGATAGGGGGTGAACAATGCATCAATAACTGCTGCTGCAGAGTCACATGCAATAGGATCTTGGTTTTACATCACATCCGAACAACGGAGCACAAGGAGTTTAAGTGACTTGCTCGGGGTCACACACAGTGAGTCAGTGGCTATACTTTAACCACTGGATCACCAAATCTCCCTAATAGCATCTTAGTTACTTCCTGAGGAAAACTGCTTCAAAGTTAGGATAGTCTGTGGTATTGACTAACAAAAAGAAATGCAGGTCTGTGTTGACCAACATTTCATGCTGATTAATTTATAAATGATGGCCATGCAGAGAGAAAATCAATGGCTTCCTTTAAATCCAATGAACTACTATAGGGATGAAGTGGTTAACAAGAACATCAAA